>NC_135497.1:54696104-54748604 GCF_052857255.1 Amblyomma americanum
CCTCTTCCCTTCCTTACGGCGCGGTTCAGGTGTCCAACGATATATGAGACAGATACTGCGCCATTCCTTTCCCCAAAAACCAATTATTATTATTGACAAGACCCCGCCGCGGTGGCTGAGTGGTTAGGGCGCTCGGCTACTGATCCGGAGTTCCCGGGTTCGAACCCGACCGCGGAGGTGCGTTTTCATTGAGGCAAAACGCTAAGGCGCCCGTGTGTTGTGCGATGTCAGTGCACGTTAAAGATTCCCAGGTGGTCGAAATTATCCCGGAGCCCTACACTACGGCACCTCTCTCTTCCTTTCTTCTTTCGCTACCTCCTTTATTCCTTCCCTTACGGCGCGGTTCAGGTGTCCACCGATATATGAGACACATACTGCGCCATTTACTTTCCCCAAACAACCAATTATTATTATTATTAACACTGACAAGCGATACCCGCAGCAATGTTTCTTGGTAGTCGCCTGCGTTTCCGGCGAGCATGCATGCGTGAATGAGGCTGCACTGAGGAGCCTTTTAAGAGAGCTAGAGGATGGAGAGCGACCTTTCCAGAGCCCAGAAGGTCGACGGGCAGAAGTTTGAAGAGGTCGTCAGAAGTGGCTTTCGCAGGTGAAATAGCGTTAGCCGCACGATTCTGCTGCTGGAGCCACCGTCAGTGTGCGCTCCCTGTGGTAATAACTTCATCGCGCACCACGCGCTTCCCGAAAGTGCTGCTTCTCCGCACGCGTCTCTGAATGGGAAGGCGTAGCCTTTATTCGTAGGGGGGTCTTCATCAGTGAACTTAGAATTGGCATAGACATTGTATTTTGTTCACTGAAGATGCGCTTAACTTTTAGTTCTTTTTAAAGTCGAAGCACAGGGCAAGTGTTCCAGGACGATTTCTATGCCCACCACGTTTAATATTTAGGAATCACGACTTCGCTGGGACGGGCGCTTTAGTTGTGTTGTTCGTGACCATGCTGAAATTGAGATACAAAACATTCTCAGGTAAATAGGAGAATAGGAATAAACAAGGTAAATATGCTCTTTACCCCTCCTTCATCGCGTGTATGTACAGCTAAGCGCGCCTTGACTTGAAAGTTGAAGTCAATAAGCCATGTTGGGCATGGCAACTTGATCGACCTAGACTTTCATGCGCCCCCTACCGTGATCAGTCTCTGTTATTTCAGCTTCTCTTGGTGATTTTCTAACAAAGCCTTCCAGTAATGCGAAGTCTCGGGGGTCCAATGCGCCCTTCAGTGGTAAAGAAGAGAAATTTGGAGCGCCCCGAGATAGAGGCCAGTTGGAAAGCGATCGCATCGGGAAAGCTGAGCCACATAGCAGGCCAGCTCGGGTTGGGGGAAGATTACGAGAACGGGTCAAGACAGAGCCCTGGCAAAGACTGCTGGAAGGGGTGGAGGAGGAGGTGCCTGCGGCAATGTGTTTCCTCTTGCGGCAACAACGCAGGGACAGAATTGAGTTTTCTCCTGGCGGGAGCTAGCGCCACCGCCGTGTACGATCGGTGTCGCGCTAAGCTGCACAGTACCCCTGGGAAACGCCAGTCGTCCGCTGTGACGCAGGACAAATGGGAGGAATTCGCGTGGGGGGAAATGGAAGGGGAAGGAAACCTACGGGAGAAGGTAATACCCGATTCGAGCGAGGCTGATGCGAAGGCGCTCGCATCTTCTTCTTTGGCGTAGCACACGGGGACGAGGATTGTGGGACGAGGCAAAAAAAGAAACAAGGAATAGGCGAGGCACCTTTGACAGCCGCCACGACCATGGAGACGCCGCTGTCTAATAACTGGGGGCTCGCTTTATCCGCCATTTTGTCCTCCAATTTGCTCCACGCGCGGCGTGCCTCCCACGAGGGTCATATAGAAGGTGTGCTCAACCAAGCAATGGTGCCCCTCGCCCGTCTTTCACGAGAAGAGCGAGAGAGAGAGGGGATCTCAGGGAAGGAAGTTGTGTGTCCGAGTGGTGTGCTCTGGCTGGTTCGCTCCATGTCGCCCGCTGGTTTATAAGCCAACAGCGTGAACACCAAAGTAAAACGATTGCGTAAAAGATATTCAATCCACATTTTAAACTGGGGCAAGGGGAGTCGAACTGTAGGAAAATTTCACGGAGAACTACATGCCCTGGTACTTCGGTCTTGAGCCAAAATCAAGCCCGAGGAGAAAATAACGCTGTCGGAGGTTCTCATTTCGCCCATCAAATACTACTGTTTCGTGTCCCGGCTTCATTCTTATAACTATTTACTGGCGCTTGTTTTAATGACAACAAGGCAGCCGACTGCTTGCGCTGTACGCCTCGCTTTAATGGCAAAAAAGAAAGAAAAATTGCGCTTGTCTTCATCTTCGCCTTCGCTACGGAATATTTGACAGATTTCCGCCCGCCAGAAGTGGCCATCAAGCGATTACACTTGGTGTGGGTAGATGTGGATTGTGGAACGACGCATGAGTTGTCTGTTTGCTGTTCGAAGTAGACACACCGTCGTTGCGCCCTCTTTGCCAGGATGGTTCGCCTCGACGCGGCACATCTTCGAAAACGTGCGGGAACCTTTGCCGGCCAACACCACGATGTCCCCATTCGATAGACTCAGCGATAGAGATTCAGCTTTTCTTCCTGATTTCAGCGCTGATTTCCCCAAGATATCCTTCATGCCACCTTTGGCTTTGGCTTTTACATACGTCCTGAATGCTTTAGAATCGCATATGTTTGTGGTCATCATGAAGCAGTTGTCTTCCTCCTGCTATAATCTGCCGGTGTGCACGGAACTGGTTCGCTGTAAGCGTAGTTGATGGGCCGGTTGTTCAGTGCTCCTTCCACTTCGGTCACAATCGCTTGCAGCTCCGGCACGGTTACTGTGCGCTGCGCTATGGTTTTTCGTGCCGATGTCTTGAGGCTCCTAATGAGACGTTCGTAAAACCCTCCCCACCGTAAAGCACATTGTGCTTTTCCAGTGAGTATGATTTGATTTAAAGGGCAACTGTATCGCTTTTTGAGAATTCCGCGATATTCAAGGGTTCAAACCCATATAGGCTGCAGGCAAAGCATGTCAAGTATTTTTACGATAGCATTTACATTAGTGAAGTAATCGGCGACTAAATGTTAGGCTTCTTCTCAAAGCGATATAGAGGAGTGCGGGGAAGCTTGGTGTGACGTAATGGAAGGCAATATTTAAAATTTCCGCTGCCGTCAACCACAACCTGCCGTGCCTTGTTGAATGCTACCAGACAACGCTCGGCGGGCTTTTTCTGCTGTGGCGTTGGTTTTTTTCCTTCAAAGCAAGCATTTATGCGTTGGAAATGTACCGGTACCTTCGCTGATGTCGTCATGCACCCCCCCCCCCCCCCCCCCCCCCCCCCCCCCCCACTTGGCACTGTGCGCTGCGGTGAAGTTTGAAGGCCGTCGTGATTTTAATCGATGATTACGTCTCCATTTCAAATGCTATCCAAAAAAGAAATTCGCTGGCTTTACCTGCAAGTTCCACACATTCGACCGTTTTAAGCTCGTCGGTTTCTAAAACCTGCCTAGTTGCCCGTTAATAATCCTGAACCTGGCCGCTGCTCCTGATGCTGAGTATTTTGTTAATATTCTGTTCCACTCTTTCAGAAGTTTTGCCATTGTCAGCATAGATGACTGCAGGCAATTCTCGCCTTGCTACACATCTTTGGAAGCATTGGAGAAAAGCCTTGGTCGATATGTTGTCTAGCACCTCTAGATACTCTGCTCTTGTAACCGCGCAGTTGAAAATGCAACATATTGCTTGCCTTGTCCACGGCAGCCTTTTGCTTTAAGCACGCTCGTGAAGCCTATGCCGCACACTTTAAAATGTAAAGCTTGTATAACCCGGACAGCCGGCAATGGAGGAATCGTCCGGCTAGTCGGCCTGGCGTTATGGCGTTTGTAAACAGTACATTTGTGGAAAAATCGTTTCATGGCGCGGCGTGCTTGAATGATCCAGCACTTTGTCCGCTGTCTTGTGAGATTGTCCTTTGTACCTTCGTGTAATTGCAGGGTATGGACTTGCCTCACAAATTTGTGAAGTGCCCATCTTTGGGTAGCACTAAAGGATGCTTGTTTTTTACTGCGCTGTACTGCAAACGCCTCTTTCCCGCTTTATACGTTTCTCGTCCATGAACTCATCTTGCGAAGCGAAGCTTTTTTTCGCTCGCTTTGTGTCCTGCATGCTGCAATTTAGAAGCTTTTTCGCAGCTTATTTTTCCAAGTAAGCATCAGCGTTGCTTAATTCAAGACCTATTAACGGCCCTCTGTGCTCTTGTGCTGTGCATGAACCTGAAAGCCGATGCGATGATGCACAAAATATTCGTGTATGAGCTGCACCTCTCAACGTCACTGACGCTAGATATCACTGCTACAGTTGCTGTTTCGCCAAATCTTTCCTCTTCGCAGCAGTGACACAGCCCTGGCCACCTAACTGTGGAAGTCACTAATCTGTTGGCGCCGATTCCACGTGCAAGTAAATCTGCTGGCTTATCTCCTCGAACGAATGCCTAGTTCTCTCGATTTGCTTTTTTTTCATCAATCTCTTGTGCTCTGTTTCTAGAAACGCAATACAGCGCTACTTGTTTAAGACGAGCACACATACTTTTCTTGAGACAATGAATCACCAACTAACCCCGCAACGTGTTTTAAGTGAACTTTTATCTCGTACTCTGCTTTGTACAAATTTCCCTATGGAGTTCGTGCCTTTAATCCAGTGTAATACTGTCATGAAGTCAGTCCAATATGAAATACTTGGCGCTTAGCCGGGCATTTTCTTCGGATATAACCACTCAGTCGTGCTGCCAAACATGCTGCCATTATTTTTAGGTTTGCATAATGAACTACTTGATTGCAGCAACCCTCTTCATTGCAGCCATTGTTCTCGTTTCTTTGTGTACATTGCTATGCGACATTGTGACGTATGCTGCTGTGCTATACGCTTGCGGACTAGCATCGGCGAACACGTGCAGATTTGTTTTGTCCATGTAACAGCGTGGCACCTTAAGAGTTTGCAGCTCTTTGGCTTCTTTCAGCCACTCATGCCACAATTCTCTTTCCTCCAATGGTAAAATATCGTCCGAAGATTCCTTTAGTTTGAACAGACGCTGGAAACCAGTTTTTGCTCGAACGGTAAACAGAGAAATCAATCCAAGTGGGTCGGAAATCTTAGCAGTTGGTTGAAGCCCCAACCTCTTGGTTTAGCTGCCTTGAGGGAGCCCTGTAACCCACTTGTTAACCGGGAATGATAGCTTCTCTCCGTGATGTGCTCTCAACAAGTGCTCTCTTTGCTACTTAGTGGGAGGCTATTTAATATTTCGTCACCGATTTAAGCCACTCTACAACTACGATGTAAGCAATGTACTGGGGAATGTTTTAGCGTCTATTTAATTGATTACATGTGCCTTGCAGAGGAGGGAGATTTTTTTAATATTACAGGTGAAAGAGGCCTGTTATATGTCCCACTACGAGTTACTTAAGCTGCCTGCTAATCACTTGCGACTAGAAATGACGCTGCTTGAAGACTGCTGAAAAGTGCTGCCATGTCTTCCGAATTCGCGGCCACGGAATACCGACGCTAAGCTGTGCCATTCCTGTTCTTGGTTGGATTTCTGTTTGGTCCACTTACTTCACTTACCTGTGAATGCCCACCTGATTCTTTTATGCCATTTCCATGAACAGGATGGCGGTCGACGTGGGCTTCTACGCGTCGTCTACACATTTTTCGCATGCCGGAATAGAGGACGTTTTAGTTCAGTTCCGGGATTCATCCGTGTTCTTTGCCTTAGACTATCTTTGAAACGCCTGTCGTCGTAACTTGAAAAAAAAAAACAGCCACAAAAGACAAGGAAGAAGAGAAGGAGTGTTCACGCCACAACGACTGGACTGTCAACTGAGAGCATGCTCTGCTGGCCCTGCTGGGACTATGTTTTGTCTAATAAATCTCACTTGACAGTCCAGTCGTTGTGGCGTGAACACTCCTTCTATTGTCCCTTGTCTTTTGTGACTGTTTTTTTTTTCAGTTACTATGAACCAACTCGCCCGCATTTCAACCCTTCTGTCGTCGTGCTTTGCTCTCCTACTGCTCAGGTGATATTGAATCAAATCTTGGCCCTAAGCTTGATGAGGTTCTTGCGCTCCTGAAAGAATATCACGAAGAGACCACCACTGCCCTAGCTGACAATAAGCAGCATATCGCTGATATTATGTCATGAATTAGTGGCCTGGAACAAAGCATTGGTGGTATGGCTGATGTGAAAAAAAAAATATTGGGGCTGTCAATGAATCGCTTCAGCAGGTGAAGTCCGGTATATCTAGAACGAACAGAAAAATTGTTGATGTGGGTGGCATCAACAATCGAATGCGAAGAAACAATCGTCTAATCAATGGTCTTTCCGAAAAATAACACGAAGACCATGAGGAATCGGGAAAAATTGCAAGAGAATTCTTCTCCGCTCACCTTAAGATAAATGCTGGCGACATTGAGCGCGCCCATCGAGTAGGTCAGCGCCGAGACGGGGTTCATCGCCCCTTGGTCGTCAAATTTCTAAACCTCAAATGGAAAGCTGAAGCATTGCATAATGCTTGCAATCTCAAAAACCTCAAATGTCGTAAGGTTTGGTTGGAGGTAGATTTTTTACCCAGAGTGCAATATGCTCGAAAGATGCTGCGCGACTACGCTAAGGCGAACCGTTATTGGAAGAAGCGTTTCAGTATTCCATTAAACATACTTCACCTACGCGGCTGCATGTATGAGTACCATCTAATCGCTGGCATAGTAGAGCATATACTTAGAAATCCCTATGCTGACTGACTGGCTTCTTCCCCAGAATCCGGTAGTAAATCATCAGTTTCAGCTTTTCTGGCTAACTTTCCTGCACACATGCTCCGCCGACATAATCATCGGCATTGAAACTTGGCTATCTGGAGAAATTCCCAACTGCAAGCTTGCGATTCCAAATTCTTTGGTGTTGTTCCAGAGAGATAGAGAGCTACCGATGCGGTGGCGTTATTATGATCGCAGTTAAAGACGATTACCGACCATCTCTCGTGCAAAGTGACACGTCACTTGAGGTGATTTGAGTGTCTGCTGGCTTTCAACATATCAAGTGCATTTTTGGTGCTTGTCATCTCCCTCCCGATTGCGGATATGATTTCCTTGAGCTCCTGAACGATGCACTCGACCAGGTTATAAGCAAGTTTCCAAAGTGTATCTTTGTCTCTTAGGCGGTGACTACGGTCATCCCACTATCGATTGGTCACCTTTTTCTATCAGTTCTCAAAATAATGGCTCCGAATGTGTTCGCTTTTTCCACTTGCTTCAACTGCATCACCTCTCACAACTGGTGCATGAACCCACGCGCGACAATCATATCTTAGACTCGCTTTTAACTAACCATCCTGATAATTCTACCCCAGGCATATTAAAGGAAATTAACGATCATAGGCTGGTGACTTGCTCGTTACTGCTGCCTCGGGTTAACAAAAAACAAACAAAAAAACTATGCGGGGCTACTGAATCGGATACTTGCTAGTTTTTCCTCCTGGCTTGCAGACACTTTTGCAATGCGATCCGCCAACGAGAACTCGTGTCTGTTGTGCTCAAATATATCGAAGCTACGTGTATCCGGAAATTCCCAATCAATGCGAGATCTGATGACCGCTTGTTCACGTGTGATGTCAAGAGGAGCCCGCATAGAAAGAAGAGGGTGTACAGGAAAACCACACGAATCAATTAACCCCTTGGCTGCGAAAGATATAATAACCTTTCCGACCTAAATTCAGCTGCAATTCTAGAAGCTAAACAAAAATATTTCAGCCATACACTCTCCAATACGCTTAAAACCAACCCTAAAAAATTGCGCTCTGTGAATCCAAATCCAAAGTGTGACCGGGTGGTAGTGCCGGTTCTAACGGATGAGGATGGTTCTGCCTTTTCTTTACAACATGCCTTTGAAACGTTCAGTGAATTCTTCCATAAAGTATTTACATACGAGCTGCCACCTAATAGCTCGCAAGTACTTCCTTCCTCGTGCATTCAGTCTAACTTCGTGACTATCGTAATCTCTGCAAAGGGCGTGGTGAAAGCAATTCGTAGACTCCTACTTTCCACCTGTCCGGGCCCCGATGGCAACAATTCTAATATTCTTATAACACGTCATGAATAATCTGTTCTTTTGTCGCTGCTATTGCAGCAGTCACTTGACACTGGGTGCGTACCAGATAGCTCGAAGATTGCTCACATCATTCCTCCATTTAAAACGAGAGACCATTCTGATCCTACTATCTACAGATTGATTTCTTTGACATCAGTATGCTCCAAACTATCCGAACACATCCTTTTTACCCACATTATGGACAATTTAAACTCATATAAGCTACTCCTTGAAAGCCAACACGGTTTCCAATATACACAATCTTGCCAAACCCAGTTATTTGATTTAGTTACTGACCTTCACTGCTCTCTGCATATGTCGCTCGATACAGGCGCATTTTTGTCGATTTTTCTACAGCCTTTCATTTGGTTCCTCACGAACGCTTACTGCTAAAAATTGGAAGTCTGCAGCTTGATGATAAAACGACTAAATGAATAGCTGAATTCCTGACTAAACAGTTCCAACAAGTTAAGATAAATGACTAAACCTCTAACCCTACACATGCGAAATGAGACGTCCTACAAGGAACTGTGCTCGGTCCTTTGCTGTTTTTAATTTATATCCATTATATAGAAAGCATAAACTCATCAATTCGTCTTTTCACAAACCAATGCGTTATCATTAAGAAATAACTAACCCGGAAGTTGTTCACATGCTTGAGTCTGATTTAAACAAACCAACTGAATGGAGCCGTACTTGGAAAACGAAAATTAATGAGGTAAAAACAAAACCCATTAGATTTTCGCCTGTTACAGGACCATTACATAACCGTTATACAGTAAACGATAGAATTATCGAATCTTTCTTGCAGAAAATATCTGGCAGTTCACTTGCATTCTAATCTTTCCTGGAATACTCACATAGATCACATTACCAGTAAAGTATTGAAGAAACTTGGCATGACAAGACGCCGTTTACACCTTGCAAATTCCGACCCAAGATATCAAGCTTACACTTCATTGATCAGACCGTCCTTAGAAGATGCCTCTATTGTATGGCATCCTCATCAGGACTTCGTTTCCAGTGTTCTCGAATCTGTCCAGAACGAAACAACAAGGTTCATTTCATCGTCTGAAGATTTCAAAGCGTATCATTACTTAAACAAAATTTTAATCTATCCTATCTTGCCACGTGGAGGAAATCTGCCCGCTTATCATTTTCTCACACCTTACAGTACAGTCATTCGGAATTCGCCCGCTCCCATCTTTTCCCGTTCTTCACGTTTAATCTCGCCTCGATCATGCAAAAATATCTGCCCAATTTTTGCACGTGTAAAAAAATACAAAAATTCATCGCTAAATATATCAGGCGGAATTAGTTGCCACCTAATCGGGCCATTTTGACTAACTTGTCATTCCAAGCAGCACTGCTAGCTTTTTAGGCGCTTTGTAATGTGTTTGTGCTGGTTTAGTGTAAAGCACTAAATTGGTCGCTCGCGGAAATGGCGTCCTGTGCCGGGAATGATTCGGAGGAGCAACAGGTGCAGAGCGTGTGCAGGTGGAAATAAAAACGCAGCCGCCGCGGTCGGGTTCGAACCCGACCGCGGCGGCTGCGTTTTTATGGAGGAAAAACGCTAAGGCGCCCGTGTGCTGTGCGATGTCAGTGCACGTTAAAGATCCCCAGGTGGTTGAAATTATTCCGGAGCCCTCCACTACGGGCACCTCTTTCTTTCATTCTTCTTTCACTCCCTCCTTTATCGCTTCCCATACGGCGCGGTTCAGGTGTCCAACGATATATGAGACAGATACTGCGCCATTTCCTTTCCCTCCCAAAAAGCCAATTAATAAAAAACCAATTAACATGTACCTCAAAGCGCGATTGAGGTGTCCACTGATCCAGGGAGCCAACTACTCTCCTTTCCTTTCCTCAAAATCAACGGAGTCTACAACGCTCTCAACGCCCACGGCAATGACCCCTATGAACGCCAGCGGCCTATTATTCCTGTGCCGCCTTTCTGCCACAACGTTTACAACACCAACGCATGCAGCGCACATCATCTCTGTCACTGACCGCTGGCCAAGGGAGTCAGTTATGCGCCTTTCCTTTCCTCAAAATCAACGGAGTCTAAACCTTCCGCTGGTTTTGAGAGAAAGGAAAGGAAAGGAACTGCCTCGATTTGTAGGTGGACGTCACCGCCAACTCACAGTGAAATTGAGCTGTACATGGACCCAGTGAGCCAGTTGCACCAGCTACTCAGAGGCTTCACACAGACGCACACAGCTGAAACCCAGGGAGTGCGGCGAGAACTGCTTTCGCACTAAAACTGCTGCCGTAAGCCACTTGGGCCGCTACGAATGCGAGACTACATTCTGAGCAATTAGAGACCCGCGTTTGGCTGAAAGCATTCCTTGCAGCCAAAACTAGGCAGGAAATGGATGGAGACGTTCCTTTGTTCTTCGTATAGTTCTCCATAGCCAGACAGGGCTTCATAGGGGCGGGAAAGTGCTATCGCACATACAACGCATTTTCAAACAGGGTTAAATCTTTAATAACTGTTTTTGTTATCTACTGTGTATACTTTCTTCTTCATGCTTTTTTGGTGCCATGTGTGTCTTTGACCTGATGATCCCTCAACATTTTCTTCTTTGTTATTTAGTTCTTGAGCTGCTTTTTCTTAGTTCTGTGCATTCATGTGCAGTTTTTTTCCAGTGTCTAGTGTTTGTTCACTTAGGCGGTCATGCACTATGTACGTGTTTTTAAAACTACACTCCTTACACCACTCTTTTCTTTTTTGGTCACAGTTTCAATCGGAATTTTGTTTGTTTCCTTACTTTCCCCAAGTTTACATCAGCTTACTTGCCATGTTATTTATTACTCTGGCTTATCCTGATAACATTATCTCTCATCCTGTTTGTTGTTTTGACCCTGTTTTGCTTTCATATTCCCGCTTCCCCCGCCCCTATGTTATGCCCTGCTGGGCCTTTAGGGTATTTCAAATAAATAAATAAATAAATAAATAAATAAATAAATAAATAAATAAATAAATAAATAAATAAATATATAAATAAATAAATAAGTACATAAATATAAATATAGAACCCGTTGTAATTCGAACTTTCTTTTATTGCTAATTATCCACAGCATGCAGATAAAATGAATAAATATGGCGTCAGTGCTGAAGACACAAAGGACGAAAACCTCTTCATTCGCCCATTGCGCTTGCCAGTACTATCATATACAACAGCAAGAAACATGTTCGTGCTCGTCATCAAAGGTATTAGATGTGCTCTTGCAGGGTCGATCCGGGGCGCAGTCAGTTGCGAGTCTTGCGACGAAGTGTAGCTATAGCCTACCCCAGTTTGAGATGCATCCCCCAAGGAATGCCACGTACGATGTTCCCTCCAGACTCGTGCGTGGGTTTGTGGCTTTGACAGCGTTGCCCGACTGCCGAGTTGGTCCAATTGTGTGCTGCTTCCTTTTTTTTAAGCGATGTTTATTGCCTCAGGTCATAAAAACTATGAAGTGAGAGATGAGTAAGATGCTTAAATAAATGAAAAAAGGTGAGCTGTGCTGCTTACTTTATACCCAGTGCTCACGTTTTCAGAGGGAGCGTTTAACCGCCAGATGTGGTGGCAACTTCGTGCCTGATACACAGTAGCAGAGAGAACGAAAACAAGTTTATTGCCTCAGGGCATAAAAACTTCATAGTCTTTATGCCCCGAGGCAATAAACATCGCTTAAAAAAAACAAGCAATAGAAAAGGCGAAGCAAGAAGCAAAACAAACATTAGGACTGCTTCAGATTTTTGTTGCTATCATTATGTGTCAGTATAGAGGCGGCCCGCCTGTATCAGAAGCATAGCTAAATGTGCACAGGAGAAACCGGGAAACGAAAAAAGAAAATTCGGGGAACACTTAAGCACCGCCTTAAGGATTTGATGCGATATATCTTTAATGGGTCCCTGCAGCGGCCTGTGGTCCTCTCGGCACATGACTTCGCAGACACGGATGCTGTCAGGCAATGGCTAACAATGCCTACCTTTAACCAAGTCTAACGAACGTTCCTCACTGGTCGAGGGGTAGCGAGCCCGGCTCACAGCCCACGGGGCAGTGGCTGGAGTCCCGGCTCGACCATTTTCCTCCTCGGTGTAATTGCTTTTATTCCTTCGGAGGCACTATACGTGATGGGGTTGAATGACGTCACCATCTTATACACCAATCAGAAATTGTGTACTGACGTCAGCTCCGCCGCGGTGGCTGAGTGGTTATAGCGCTCGGCTGCTGGCCCGAAAGACGCGAGTTCGATCCCGGATGCGGCTGTCGAATTTCGATGGAGGCGAATTTCTAGAGGCCCGTGAGCTGTGCGATGTCAGTGCATGTAAAAGAACCCCAGGTGGTCGAAATTTCAGGAGCCCTTCACTACGGCGTTTCTCAGTGTGTGCTGATGTTGTGCTGGAGTGTATTTCAATGTTGTTGATGCTTTCCGGAGATGTTGAACTAAACCCTGGGCCAGAAACTGTCGAGCAAATGTTTAGCAAACTCATGAAAGGGCAGAAAACTCTAATGGAAGATGTCAAGGAAATTAAAGAAAATCAGAGTACTCTTTCTAAACAACTAGAAAAAGTCAGTGCAAAGATCCATGAGATTGAAAATACTTTAGTGAATGTACATAAAAATGAAGAACGACTAGACTCGTTGATACAGAGCATGGGAGCCACTATCCGTTCACAGCAACAGAAAATAATTGAGCTGGAAGATAGAAGTCGCCGAAATAACGTTCTTGTGTTTGGCATAGCCGAAACAGAAATCGAAACCACTGATGATCTCAAGAAGAAAGTGTTGCATGATGTTTTCCATGAACGCCTTGGAGTTGAAGTTAACACAGTGGAGCGGATACACAGACTTGGAAAGAAGCGTACGGACAAGGCGCGTCCAGTGATACTTAGACTTTTTGACTACAACGAAAAGATGAAATTATTTGATAACTGCCAGAAATTAAAGGGCAGCAAATTTTCGTTATCTCATGATTATTCTCAGGCAACTTTGCAAAAGCGTAAGAAACTATGGGATAGTGCTAAACATGAAAAGAACAATGGCGCAAAGGTTCGACTCGAACGCGACAGGATTTTCATTGACAAAGAAGCTTTTTTCTGGGATGACGAAAAGAACTGCCTTACGAAGGCAGAACGGCCGCTCGTAACTGATAGCGAAACAACGTGACAGTGTGAGACGGAAGAAAGGAATTTTGTTCTGATAAATATCAATGCGCGCAGCCTCCTGAATAAAACCGCTGAACTCGAACACATTATCATGATTCATCAGCCAGATGTCATTGCAGTTACAGAAACGTGGTTGCGTCCTGAAATTGCTGACAGTGAGATTATACCGCCTACATATAGAATGATTCGGAAGGATCGTGCTTCACATGGTGGTGGTGTAGCCCTTATTTTTAAAGAAGGAATTGAATTTGTTCCCATGAAAGATTGCCCCAACACAGAGAGCATCTGGTGCAGGCTAAAACTTGGCGTTTCTTTCTGTGTCATTGCAGCGGTTTATAGGCCCCCTAACGCCCCTGTCATATTTCTTGAGTCGTTGCAAGACTATCTTTCAAGTAATGTATCTGCGAATGCAAGAGTAATCATTGCAGGTGATTTCAATTTGCCGCACGTGCGTTGGGAGTCGCTAGACATAGATACAACTGATGCTAAACACTGTGATGCCTTGCTAGACATCGCTTTTAATAATGATCTAACACAAATTGTTAAACAAGCAACAAGGATAGGAGCAACTAGGGAATCAATATTGGACTTGGTTTTTATAAGTAGTAAAATAACCGAATATGAAGTGTCTATCCAGGATGGGCTTTCTGATCATAAGCTTGTCTTAGTCACCCTATATCAACATATACCACCAAAACATGAAAAAAGGCGGACTATTTTTGTTAAAGACTTTTCAAGAGCTGAGGATGAAAGCATTTTAGACTATTTGGAAATGTCTTTGGGCTCATTTGATGTGCAGGATGACGTCAACACATTGTGGACAAAGTTTAAACGCATTGTCAACTTTTGTCTGAAAAATTTCGTTCCCCATCGAATTAAAACTGTCAGAAAGCATAATCCTTGGATAAGTCGTAAAATTATCCAACTAAAACGCAAGATAAAACGTAGAAAACGCAATCGAGAAAAGAATCAAAATGAAATTTCGCGCCTTTCCTTGATGCTTAAACAGATGTTGATGACAGCGAAAGAACAATACTTTTCTGAAAAGCTAACAGAATTTATGAAGACTTCCCCACAGCGTTTTTGGCGTCACCTTTCACCCTCATATGAACAAATTGAAGTGGATGGTCATGTTATTACTGATCAAGCAGAAATTGCTAACAGGTGCAATACTTATTTTCATTCTGTGTTCAGCCACCCTATATCTCCGCCTGAGAACTCTAGTAGCGAAAAGTGCATACCGCCATCAGACATGGCAGATGTCACTTTGTCTGAGCAAGGTATATTTTCCCTCCTACTTAATTTAGACACTAAAAAGTCTTCTGGTCCTGATACTATTCCTAATGAGTTTCTTAGACGATATGCGGAATGGGTATCTAAATATTTACTAATCATATTTAAGGCATCTCTGGAGCAGCATTCTTTACCAAAAGATTGGCTCCAGGCTAGGGTTGTACCAATACATAAATCTGGAAACAAGCACATTCCCGATAATTACAGACCCATTTCTATCACTTGTGCCTGTTGCAAAATACTTGAGCATGCCTTGGCAAACTGCTTATCCGACTATCTAGAGGGCAACAACAAGCTAAATCCCAATCAGCATGGTTTCAGACGGAGGTTATCTACTGTTACCCAGCTAGTAGAAACGGTACATGATTTTTCTGAAGCAATGAACAACAGGGATCAAGTGGATGCAGTTTGCCTGGACATGTCTAAAGCATTTGACCGTGTCCCACATGATGAACTTATTGATAGGCTGTTCGAACTTGGCATAAACACAAATATTGTACGGTGGATACAGGCTTATCTAACTAACAGAACCCAGTTCGTGGAATTAGATGGCGCCAAATCAGACGTCCTGGGAGTGCCCTCGGGAGTCCCTCAGGGGTCTGTGCTTGGTCCCTTGTTATTTTTATGCTACGTCAATGATATTGCAGTATCTATTCCGCCCCCTGTTAAAGTCCGGCTTTTTGCGGATGATTGTTTAATTTACTCTGTCATTTCAAACAAAGAAGACCAGTTACTATTAAATTCGGCATTGAGCACTATCAACCAATGGTGCACATTATCCAGAATGGAAATCAATTATGCAAAAACTTCATTTTTTACAATTTCCAATAAAACGAAAAATATATTTTCTTTTGATTATGAAATAAACGGGCACTATATAACTCGAGTCGACCATTTCAGATATCTAGGCGTCACTATAACTTCAAATCTAAACTGGCATACACACATCAATAACATATGCTCAAAGGCCGAAACAAAATTGTGGTTGATAAGAAGAAAACTGAAGCTTGCTTCCACAAAAGCAAAACTAACAGCTTATCTCACACTGGTACGACCGACACTGGAATATGCAAGCGTAATATGGGATCCACATCAGAAAAACCAAATTGACAGGATAGAAAAAGTTCAGCGAAGGGCGGCTCGATTCATTCTGTCCAAATATAGATCTACAGATTCAGTGACTGACATGCTTCATGAACTAAACTTGCCTCAACTTTCAAAGCGAAGGAAAGTTGCCAGGCTGAAAATGTTTTATCTGCTATATACTAACCACTTCAACTTGAACATAAGCGTTTACATGACACAACGTTCCTCTAGAGCTGTGAGATCTTCTCACAAAGATCAGGTCACACCCATGACGGCCAGAATCAATTCATTTAAATACTCCTTCTTCCCCAGAACCATAGATGAATGGAATTCCTTGCCCCAGGACCTTTTACAAGCAGACAATCTACACCAATTTGAAACTTATCTGTCCCGTTATTTAAGCCTATAGAAGCCATTTGTCTTTGCTGTCAATCATTATGTTCTTCACCTGCGGTTCCGATCCTCGGTGGTCTGAAACTGAGTGTATTATTTTGAGCATTAACCTGCATCAGGCACTTGTGGCTTTATCTGCTGGCAAAATAATTGATGATTTTAAGTTGTATAAATTTTGTACTTGTGGCTTTGTGTACTTGTGGCTGTGTGTAAGTATTCAATTGTATGCATCCACCCTGTAACGGCCTTACGGCTGACAGTATCAATAAATAAATAAATAAATAAATAAATAAATAAATAAATAAATAAATAAATAAATAAAGCCTTGGTCGCTTTGGGACGTTAAATCCCCCATAAACCATAAACCATACTGACGTCACCACTGTTGGACTAAGTGACCGTTGTGTGTGATGTTTTGATTACCCGCGCGAGGTCATGTGGTTGTGACCTCACGACCCTCTCGAGCAATCCGGATTTTCTCGTGAAGACACCGACGCCAGGTTTATAGCGTTAGAACAGCTCAACATTTTCGAAAGCGGGTGTATTCGCCGTGGGAAGAAATGGAGTCGTATTTTCATATTAAAGAGTTATAGCATAGCGTGATCCGCGATCCGCTATCGTGATCCGCTTCCGCTGGGCACCAGTACGTACACGCTGTTTGAACCCGACCGCGGCGGCTGCGTTTTTATGGAGGAAAAACGCTAAGGCGCCCGTGTGCTGTGCGATGTCAGTGCACGTGAAAGATCCCCAGGTGGTCTAAATTATTCCAGAGCAATCCACTACGGCACCTCTTTCTTCCTCTCTTCTTTCACTCCCTCCCTTATCCCTTCCCATACGGCGCGGTTCAGGTGTCCAACGATATATGATACAGATACTGCGCCATTTATTTCCCCAAAAACCAATTATTATTATTATTATGTTTGGTCCCGAACGCCATGGGGGAGCCAGATGGCGCCACGTTCGTGGCACAGATTGACACAGCGCAACGGAACGAGGACGAGACGAAGAAACACGAAACACAGGACGGGCGTTCTTGTGTTTTCTTCTTCTCGTCCTCGTTCCGTTGCGCTGTGCCAATCTGTGTCGTAGAAAGTATTAACCAACTAGCCCACACCAGAATCCTCTTAGAACGTAGTGTGGTGCACCGCAGAAACGGATCACAGTAGTGGATCGCGGATCACGCTATGCTATCTCTTTATTGTCACAGTTGTCATTCTCTTAAGCATTGCAGTTACTACAGTCGTGGGATGAAAGCCTGGCCGCTGCGGCCATGCAAAAAGGCCTGTGTGCTGCGCCATGTCATGCACGTTAGAGCAGGTGGTTGAAATGAACCCAAAGCCCTTCACTGTTCTCTCCTAGCCCCCGTGCAGCATCGGGACGTGAAACCGGACCTGCCAGCACAGTTGTTACAGTTGCTGTTTCGCCACATTATTTGACATCGCACTGCTGCTGGAGCATCAGATTGAATCGCAAATCGCTTAACTTTCGCAGCGCCGGGTTCGAGGCTGATCACCGCAGGACTAATGGATTTATTTGTTGTTGAAGTCTAGAGTCCGACGGAAACCCGTCTGGTCGGGATGGTACATGACGAAAAGAAGGCGCCGACCAAAAGAAACGATGGGATGACGTTTCGGCTCCCCCACGTCATCCCATCCTTTCTTTTGGTCGGCGCGTTCTACTTTCGTCATGATTTATTTATTCGTGTCACACTGTATTAATATTAATGACATTCCAATTTATGTACCGCCGCTTCTGTATCTCAGTACACTCGTTCCTAGCCTTCGCTTTCGCTTTTCGTTGCAAGGGTGGCTTCTGAAAAAGTTAGAGCTTTTGCTTCCGGCTCTTCAACGTTTTGCATGTGCTGCGACACGCAGTGAATATAATGCAGTTTCTCTAGTTCCCACCTCCACCTTAGTTGTTGAATGGGCTGACGAACAAATTCGCATGACGTTAAACGATTACTATCATTATTGGAATTGCTGTGCGGCTACTATACTGCAATATCTTAGCGTTGACAAGCCGGAGCGATTTTTGAGTCTGAAGAATTAACAAAATTGATTTGTTACCTTGAAAAAAAGGAAGATAAAAAACGCGTTCAATTAATCTGGTTGATGAACGATCATGAAAACCATCTTTTCAAGAAGAAGGAAGCAACGCATATCCAGGTCGGTAATTTGCTTTGAGAGTTCGGAAGCTATCAATCATCCTGACAAGTAGCGAATGTTTCATGACGTAATAAAAAGGAGAGATCCTTTTAACAGAAAGCAAAACAAAGCGGTTATAACCAGAAGAAGCAGTGGCGCTATAAATACCTCGCAAGATGGATTGAAACTTAGAGCTTTACCGGGAGGAAAGCAAAAAGAAATAACCAGTCGGAATGAAGCACTGGCCAGACGTTGCTAGAGGAGAGCTCCAGGAAGGCTTTGCAGGTTTTCCCCCTGTCAGTGATTAACCGGCTACTTTGTTTCGGAAAGGTGATGATTAACAGGCGGATTTGGTTTTCTGCGAGAGTGAAATATTTCACGAGCAGGCCTTAATCGCCGTGCAAATAAAAGAGGGGCAGAAATGAAAGAGCTGGCACGTGTGCGCGCGCGCCCTACGGGCTATTCGCAGGGGCGTTATTTTAAAGACTGCCTTAGTCGCTAGGCTGTGCAGTATATAAAAAAAGAAAGGTCAGCTCAAAGACGCGAGCTCAGTTATACGTGCAATATAAAGACCTGATTTCGCGATGCAGCCTTGGCAGTCGCAAATCTTGAAGTTGAGAGACTGCTCTTCGTGGCATAACTAATGGCTTCGCACTTTGTTGCTTGTGCATATACTTTCTTTCGCGGTTCACCGCACATAAGATTTACTCCTCGCACTGTCTCAGCACTTGACGACGTGGCTGTCAGGCGTTATTAACGTCATTAGCGTGATAGAAGAATAAAAAGCAGTCGGCTAGAGAAGCTGGAGGTCGGAATATTCTGACAGGCTGCCTTCCGGAACGCCTGTCGGTACCTGCCGTGTCACACACGTTGCGCATGGTTGTGTGTAGATTGCTGCAAAGGGATCTCGCTTCGCAGACTGCTGGTTTCTCTTTGCTTGTCTTACGTTGCCAACATAGCTCAGACATCTAAGAAATACCTACTACCTGGAGGTATTGGAGCACGTCGTATGGCGTGCATCAGCGCTTCCTCCTCTCTCTTCTTTCTTGCAGTAGGCAAAATTTGATTTGTTTTGTGACGCCATGCTGGCCGTATTCAGTTTCAAGGTTCGTTTGACGTGCAGAAAGCGAATGCCTTTGGCAGAACACGGTTCCAAAAAAGAAGGAGGAGTGGTAGCTGTAGTGCAGGGCCCTGTGGGGCTTGAAAACAGGGCGATGATCCATACAGAGGCAGCGATAACTCTCTGATACTTTCACACCCGAAACCGGAAGAGGATGTTCAAGAAGAACAGCGCGAAAAGACAAGGACCACAGGAAGATACACAAAGACAAGCGCTGTCTTTGTGTATCTTCCTGTGGTCCTTGTCTTTTCGCGCTGTTCTTCTTGAACATGGCATACCAACTCGCCCAAGCATCAGTCCTAACCGGAAGAGGACACAGCTGTTTTTTACGCGACAGCGTTAAGCACTCGTTCAGCGGATAAACCGCCGCAGTTGTTAGCATTGGGATGGCGAGAAAAACTTGGTAGGTCGAAAAGGTTGTGACGTCACACGTTGAGCTGTGGAATGAAAATAAAAACTAAACACAAATCGTGATTACGAGATCGTCATCATCATCATTATTACGCCCACTGCAGGACAAAGGCCTCTCCCATATCTCTTCACTTAACCCTTCCATTGTAGGCTAAAATCTTAAGGCATAGGACGTGATATCAGTGCCCTTTTTGAGAGTACGTTGACGAATATCCAGAATGAACACGGCATCGAAACAAACTCAAAAGCAATGATCAATAGTTTCTGGCTGCTGAAGCAGGCGGCAGGCTATTGGGGCGTGTTCGTTCTACTTGATTAACCCATATATGCCTGAACTTGGGGAAATTAAGAAAAGCGATTTATTTTCCCGTAATAATTGCTTCTGGTACCTCAGAAAGTAGAATCAACCATTTATTCAAAAAAAAAATTTTTCGAACTGCGTTTTTGTAGCCGTCCTACATATAGGACACTAGGCACATATACTACTCCTTTGAGTGGTACAATTTGAAACATTTCACATGGACTCCGATGTCGAATTTTTCACAACGTGTTGTGGTCTTCTCATGGCAATGAGCACACCTTGTTTGCTTCTCTTGAGGGATCACTGTGTGGTCAATGCGGTCAAATCGGCTTTGGGCTTCCAGTAAAGATTGCCGGCTTTTTCCACGCAATGGCTTGGTGCCATAACCCTTCATATACGACATCGCTATCGTCCTTCAAAATGTGAGGAGCTCTGTTTTGGTCGTTCCAATTCTGTACAACTGGAATGCATTATTCACACATGCATCAACCAGATATGTCAGGAGTGAAGAATACCACTTCTTTCCTCGAATGGCTGTGCGGTACTTTGAAATATTTTGGTCTAGTCTGTCAACTCCTCACATGTTGCCATTATAGCTCGAAATCAAGAACGGTTGCTCCACCGTGACTTTGGACTTGTTTTCTCTCGAATATCTTTTCACCATTTGTGTTGGCTCGACCCCGTGAGCATTTGAGACGACGGTCACTGTGCTGTTGTCCTTCCAGCGACATACAATAATTTCAGATTCAGCGTCGACTTTGTAATCGTAGAAGCCTCGATTCTTGCTTTTCATTTCTTTCTGTGTCAGGATGGGACAGTTTTCTATTCGGTTATCCCGCACGGTGCCTGTGCACTTGACACCCATTGACGAAAGCATTCTAACAAGTTTGAGACTTGAAAAGAAGTTGTCAAAGAACACATGAAAACAGTAATCAAGCCTTTCTTTCAACCTGGACACCATTTCTGTAACAACAGATCCTCCTAGACCAAGCTTGTTTTTATCATCCACGTTGACGCCATACCTCCCTTGGTAGGGCTCAACAGAAAGCAAATAGCCCAATGGGGTGCAAACGCACCACAATGTATAGCCAAATCGGATTGGTTTCCCCTTCATAAACTGCTTGCATCCATGCTTTCCGAAGTACTCGCACATGCTTTCATCAATGCTGAAGCAGTCTAGTAATGGAGCATACAACAGAAACCGTTCATTCAAGAGCCTAAACAGTGGTCGCAGTTTTGTGAATTTGTCTTCTTGTACTAGGTTGTTGTTGTCAGCCACATGTAAGTTGGTGAAAATGGCTTCAAATCGGTCCCGCCTCATAGAGTTGGCGACGAGTTCATTATGAGAATCACGTGAGTTTTCCCACAACATGCGACGCCTTGGAACCGGCACATAGCCACTAAGAAGCAGAATGCCGAGAAAACATCTCATCTCACCTGCGTTCACGTTCAACAACCGATTCTTCTGTTGTGCATAGGTGTTGGTGTTTGCAACAAGCAGGTTGATGACTTCATCATCGAAAAATTTTTCAAATGCCTCTACTGGAGTTAGCGGTGCTCCTTCAGCGGAGTCTGAATCACACGAGTGGCGAGTTGGGAAACTCGCGTTCAAGTCGCGTTTATCCCACTTGACACGTCGTTTCTGTTGCTTAGCTGGTGGCTCCTGGTCGTTCTCGTCCTCACTTGACTCTGAACAAGTGTCCAGAACTTCAGCACGAAGAGTGCTCCCCGGCAGATGGTCCATGCTGGTGCCTTCTTCATCACCGCTTTCTTCATCTGTCACTGCCGCCGCGTGATTTTCGGGCGGAAGAATGGCCACCGTAGACGGTACATCTTCCCCAGCGTCAATCTGGTTTAGAATGTCGTTGAGCGTTTGCGGATCTCTTCTGCGGTAAAATGAACTGCAGGGAATCTTCTGACTGCAATTGGAAAAAAAAAAGTTTCTGCCATACGTTCATATGTATTTTACTATGCTACTTCAACGCTACGCGCGCGACGCATCGCGCGTTCCAGAGTGACACAACAGCGACCCCCGATCTGCCTAGCGTCCTACATATAGGACACCGCTGTTTGACAGATCGTAAACAAAAAAATGTTGCCTATACCACATTGACATTGTTTTCACAGCATATTCAATTACTCAGGAATAACTGACAAAAATCTCGAAAACATCAAAAATCATTTAAATTTATATTACTTACATTTTCTTTCTCGGCATGGCGTTCGTCGAAGCTCACGCGGAACGCCGATTTTGAAACTGCAAGCACGTGGCGAGCTGTGCTCCCACGCTAACCAAGACATTGCACCTTGTGTGCCTTGTGGTGTATCACGTGGTCTAGTATGCCTACAGATGTATGCTAATGAGTGTGCAATTAGAAAGTGGCAGTAATTAAGAAACAAAGTAGCAAATAATCATTAATGCTGTCGCGGCATATCCTTAAGCGGAGCTGAAGTGTGCGCCTAACGTTTTTCCTTCATTGGCGCAGTTTGCCTGAATTTTTGTACGAAACCATCGCCTGTGCATGAGAGTCTGAGTGAGGGATGAAGCGTGTCTGCCCGGCCGTTAACCGACCCATAGCCCCAGGAAAACATTACGCGAATAGAGGTTGCGGAGATTGCCTCAAAACACTGTTGGCGCCCGGGATGACGTTAGTTGGGAGGGGCATATATTGGGGAGAAATTTCTGCAGCAGAGGTCCAGTCAGTACGCCCGGCGACAGCGTCCAGCGTCCACGCTGTCCACGTTGGACCAGGTCGACTATCGAAAAAGATATGTTTGGCTGTAGTCTGGGCCGCCGCTAAGTTCCGCCCATACCTATATGGCAGACCATTTCGTGTTGTCCCCGAACATCACTCGCTATGCTAGCTGACAAGTTTAAAGGACCCATGCGGCCGCCTAGCACGTTGGGCATTACGCCTGCAGGAATTCGATTTCGCCATACCTTTAAGTCCGGCCAGAAACACACCGACGCTGATGGCCTGTCGCGCGCTCCCGTTTAACCTCCTCAGCAAGACACCACCGACGCCGTTAGCTTCCTCGGAGCAGTCAGCACGTCCGACCTCGTTTCCAAGGCAGCATGCCGACGCCGACCTGCGACTGCTCATCGAGCATCTTGAGGGTGGGCACCCTGCAATACCCCGGTGCCTATCTCGTGGGCTATCATGGTTCTGCTTCCGGAGGGGGGTGCTTTATAAGAAGTACGCTACTGCTAGTCAGGAAACTTGCATGCTCGTCATACCGTCTGATATATGGGACGAAGTCCTCCTTGCCTGCCATGATGAACCGACTTCCGGCCACCTTGATTTCACTCGCACCTTATCCCGAGTCCGGCAGGGCTATTGCTGGCCACAGCTTACTTCAAGCGTCAAGCGTTACGTCAGGACGTGCCGGAAATGGCAGCGCCGAAAAAAAAACCCGCACTCAAGACTCCTGGCATGCTGCAGTGCATTGAGCAACTCCAAATTCCATTTGACAAAGTCGGCCTGAACTTTCTGGGGCCACTTCCTCTGTCGTCGACCGCCCACAAGTGGATCGTCTTCGCCACAGACTACTTGACCCGCTACGCTGAAACGAAGGCCCATGCGCGAGGCACTGCCGCCGAAGTTGCTCACTTCTTTATGCACGACATTGTGCTTCGACACGGCGCCCCACTGCGCGGCGCAAGCAGATCAAGCTGGTCAGCTGGCCCGCTTGCACATCAAGGGCCAGCAATCCGCCGATGCCCGACAATATAACCTTCGGCACACGGACGTACGCTACGAACCGGACGACCAGGTGTGGGTGTGGACCTCCGTGCGCCGCAAGGGGTTGTGAAAAAAGCTGCTTCATATGTATTTCGGTCCGCACAAAGTCATGCGCCGCATCAACAGCGTCAGCTACGAAGTTGTTCCTTATGGGACTGTCACCGTTGGCCCTCGGCGCCAGCGCCCTGAAATCGAGCATGTGGTGCGCTTAAAGCCGTACTTTTCACGTGACTGAGCGCTGCGTTCACGCTCTGTGTTCCGTGCCCTTATCCCCTTCCCGCAAGTGCGGACTTGACTTTCCGCGCCTCTCACCTAGCACGGATTGTACAGTTCTTCTTCTTCTTAGTAAACATGGCACATACCCACGCAGGGGGATTGGCCAAGGTACAGTAGCGAATGCCAATGAGGTATTTGCGCGGGGAAAAATAGACGTGAGAAGACTGAATCCAGATAAAAATTGGAAAATTCAAATGAATTAAAGAAATATGAATTACCAAGAATAGAATCAAGCACTTTTGGACATGCGACTAAATTTTGTATACAGCTAACAAGGAAATCGATCAGTTGCACTTATGTAATCATAAAGGTAGCCGCAAAAACTGCTTAACGGGAATCTCTTTGTGCTCCCACCGAACAAGAGAAAAACTGGAAGAGACAGAGGGAGTCCTAACCTCGAAAGAGGGACCTCCAAATATTGTTTTCTCTGAACTGCGAACCGCCGGAAAGAGAGGAGAAAATGATCTGTTGTTTCAACTTGCCCACATGATACACAAAGGTTTCTCGCAGCGAACCCACATCTGCATAAGTACAAATTTAAGTGAGGGATTCTGCATCGCAGAAGCGTCATTGACAGCTCACAAAGCCTTGATTTACACCACCGGATATTCCATGGGAACTTTAAGTATAGTTCACCTCACCCCTATTCTTCTTCTTCTCAGTTCAGTTCAGTTCAGTTTATTTTCCTTAAAGACCCCCGATTTCAGGATTTCAGGGGTATTACATAAGGGGTGGGTACAAGATTTGGATTAACACTAGTTGAAGTAACGTTCAAGTTCAAGCACGGATATATATATATATATATATATATATATATATATATATATATATATATATATATATATATATATATATATATATATATATATATATATATATATATATATATTCACACATGTATTTACACATATCAAAGCCTATATATGTAGCCTATGTATATATATATGTATATATATATATATATATATATATATATATATATATATATATATATTCAAGTATATTCACACATGTATTTACACATATCAAAGCCTATATATGTAGACCAACTTACACGTATGTAAATACAAACAACACATATAAGGAAAAATCATGTACAATGTAATTGGAGATGGACAGTAACATGTTGTAAAAATACGGATGGGCAGATTATGTCGACAATGGCAGCGGGGAGGCCGTTCCAGTCTGCCGCCATGCGAAGAAAAAACGAGGCTAAAAATGTTGATGTTCGTGAGCGTGGTCGTGAAACTTGCAGCGAGTGGCTCGTCCGATATGATATGCGCGCTGCGGGCGTGATATATGGTGCTTGATGAAGGATAGGACTGTAAAAGAATTTGTGGTAAAGACAGAGGGAAGCGATGCGCCGACGTAAAACGAGGTCCGGAAGCCCAGATAGTGATTTCAGTGACGTGATGCTTACGTCATATGAGTACGACGAATGGATGAATCGAGCGGCGCGGTTTTGTACCGCTTCAAGAGCGTCGATGAGATATGCTTGATGCGGATTCCAGACTGCTGAGGCGTATTCTAGTTTCGGTCGTACAAGTGATGTCTAGGCAAGTAATTTTACGTGATTTGGGGCTTTCCGCAAATGACGTTTTAGGAAACCTAAAGTTTTGTTAGAAGCTGAAATGATGGTATGCACATGCGTACGCAGTTGAGGTCGTCTGATACAGTGACACCGAGGTATTTAAAAGTGTCAGTTGATTCAAGAGTGACATTATTAATTGTGTGCGCAAACGTCCGAGGGTTATGGCTGCGGGTGAACGACATGCTTTTGCATTTGTTAACGTTTAGTGTCATTAACCAAGTGGTACACCATTCTGAAATATTAGTAAGGTCACTTTGTAGGGTTATCTGATCTGAAGTGTTAAGTACGGTGCGGTAGGTAACACAGTCATCCGCGAACATGCGCATATTACAGGATACATGCAAAGGTAAGTCGTTGATATAGATTAAGAATAGAAGCAGGGCAAGAACCGATCCCTGGGGGACGCCTGACGTTACTGGAACCGGTGTGGATAGGCGATTATTTATAACAACGTACTGCGATCGATTAGTAAGAAATTCAGCAATCCATGTTAAGACAGTAGGATGTAAATTTAACGGGGAGAGTTTCGCAAGTAATCGTTGGTGAGGCACTTTATCAAGCGCTTTAGCATAATCAAGAAAGATCGCGTCTGTCTGCATGTTACTATCCAGGTTAGTGTGGATGTCATGTAGAAAAACTGCAAGCTGTGTTTCACATGACAACCCCTTTCGGAAGCCATGTTGTGAGGGATGGAAAAAGTGATTACTGTCAAGGAGATTTATTATGTGGGAGTAGATCACATTCTCTATGATTTTACAGGGGACGCTTGTTAGAGAGATAGGGCGGTAATTTAGTGGGGAATTTCTGCTACCTGACTTGAAAACAGGAACGACCTTCCCTGTCCTCCAGTCGTCTGGAATAACTCCTGAAGAAAGTGACTGTGAAAAAATTAGGGTGAGATAAAGTGAGACGTTGTGTTTGGTGTTTTTCAAGATTTTGGTTTTAATTTCGTCCATTCCAGCAGAAGATGATAATTTAATATTTTCTATTATGGATGAAATTCCAGCTTCACAAAAATTTATCGCTGGCATGTCACAATGAAAGTCAAGCAAAAGTAAACATGGGGGTGCGGTCCCTTCATCAGAAAAGACAGTAGCGAACGTGGTGTTGAACAAGTTCGCACAGTCTACGTCCGTAATCCTTTCATTCAGGTCACTGGTGAGTACGATTTCTCGCGGTTCGTCGTCTTTCAGTGTTTTCCAAAACTGTTTGGGATTAGTTTTAGTAGCTTGGGCAATTCTAAGTGGTAAAAAGAGTGCTTTGCTTGATGTAGAGTAGAAAAGTAGTATTTATCTGCTTCATAATATTTCTCCCATGCTTTTGGTTGATCTCTAACCTTTGCAACCCGGAACAGACGTTTCTTTTTATTTTCAAGCCTTTTTAATGTTTTCGTAAACCATGGTTTGTGACGACTGGCTCTGAAACTTACTTTAGGTACAAATTTATCGGTTAAATCCTTCAGCTTTTCTTTAAAACGTGTCCAATTGGCGTCAACATTATGGTGGTGGAAAGTTGTCTGAAATGTGGTAAAAAATGTGCAAAGGCCCTCATTTATCGCTTCATAATCGCCTTTGTCATACAACTGTATCGTTTTCTTGTACATTTCGCACTTTGTTGGTCGAAAAGAAAAGCCAGCATGAATTACTTTGTGGTCGCTTATTTCCTTGAGATAATGAATGTACGAAAGGCTTTCGGGGTTGTTGGTTAATATTAGATCTAAGATATTGGATGTATCCTGTGAAACACGTGTTGCTTCAGAAACCAGCTGGGTCATGTTAAACTTGAGGCAGATATCGAGGAAGTTCCTGGCTTCGGTTAGTCCTGTCGAAGAACACAAATTGTCAGTGTGCCAGTCTATTTGCGGAAAGTTAAAATCGCCAAATAGTAGTATGTGTGCATTTGGGTGAGCAGCAATAAGCTGACACATGGTTTGGTTAAGCTGGTTGCAAAATTCGAAAGTAGTGTGGGGAGGTCTGTAACAAACGCCTAGAGTACGGTGTGTGGGCGTGATTGGATAGTCACCTATAATATTTCCAGCTGTGACCGAATATTGATGACTGCACAAGACAGTCGTTCGTGGAATGCAATCAGTACACCACCACCGCGCGTAGATGCACGGTCATTGCGGTACACACGAAAGTTCGGTAGGTCCGATAGCACTTCAGTATCGCTCACGTCATCAGTGAGCCACGTCTCGGTAAGTATTAGTAGATTACTGCTAGAGGACAATACAATGCTAGATATACGTTCACTTTTTTGAAGAAAACTGCGGTTGTTAGTGTAAATTGCAGAAAGTGAAATAACATCGCTCTAGAGACAGTATATGCTCGGTTCTTTTCTTTCTTTTTTGGTGTTTCGTCTGCTATGATAATTCTTTGATGCCGTTAGTACTGTCGTCAAAGACGTAACGCTTTTGGTTCATATACAGAGTTTTGAAACGGACGGAAAATGGCTTGTTCTTGCTTTTCGCAAAAGCAATTAGTTGTTTACACGCATTTTGGACTGGGCGCGAGAAATCCTCACCGATGCCATAACTTGTCCCTTTACGCATCCGGCCATTTCACAATATTGTAGCTTTGGTCTTCTGTGATGCAAGCTTTACTATTATGGGCCGGCAGCGACCAGCTGAGGGACGGCCGAGGCGATGCGCACGCTCTATATCCCTTGGTTCCAAGGTTAACTGTAAATTATCCCGGCAAAGGTTTGCGACCAACTGCTCTGTCTTCGCGAATGTTTTTGAGGAGGAGGAGTCGGGGATGCCGTAGAAGATTAGGTTGTTCCGCCTCGAACGGTTCTCGGCGTCATCCATACGGGCTTCCAGCACCGAAATTCGATAGGCAGTGCGCTTTGTGTCAATGCGCATGATTTCAATTTCTTTCCGCAGTGGTACCAATGCCTGATAATGATTTTCGAGATCTGTTAGTATTTCGTTCAATTTCCCTATTGTTTTGTCAGTATTGCCGAGTTGAGCTTTCAGGCCTTGTATTTCTGCAATTACCTTAGCTTGGCCGCTAGTCAGACTACGCAATTCCACGAGAAGGGCTTCAGTAGAAGGGCCAGGGTTAGATTCAATATCTCCAGCTTGGAGTAGTAGCGAGTGCATTACATCAACATATTCAGCAATAATAGTAACACAGTACCGTGGGCTCGGCAGCTGTACCAGGCAATAATTACTCGTTTTTTTTTTTTTTGCAAACATAACGTAAGGTTCACCCACCTGCATAGCGAGAGTGAACTGATTAGTGGTCCGTGCACTGGCCCAGTCACCAAGCCCTTCTTCACAAAGCCCTTCTTCTGCCCTTGTACATAGCTCATTTCGCATCGAGCCGATGCTCGTTCGCGGGGGGGATAATGCCACGTGCCTAGCACCGCGCGGCCTCCCCGCTTAGTCGAGACGAAGACGAAGCGGTGGTTGGCTCGGGAGGCGCGCTCGGACTAGACCTGGCTATGTGATTAACAAGACTGACTTCATCCTTTGGTTCTCCCCTACGCCTACATGCACGTCTATCTCCTTGGGTCGTGACAATATAATAAAATGAGAATGCCAGAAGGTAGGTTAAGTTACCTGCATAAGCTTGGCGCCTTCCGAATTTTTGTTAAATTGGTTTTTTGCATCGAGTAAGTGGAACCAATAGGACAGTTTGCGGGTAGCTTTTATGTTTATTTTAAATTGTGTTCTTTAACGTCCCGAAGCGACACATGGGCTGCGAGGGAGGGCTTCGGATTAATTTATACCATCGGAGGTTCTTTAACGTCCGCTGGCATCGCGCAGCACACGGGCGTTTTCGTATTTCGCCTCCATTGAAATAGGACCGCCACTGCCGGGATCAAACCTGCGACCTTGGAATCAGCAGCCGCAAACCACTTAGCCACCATGGCGGGCGATACCATGTATGTGGAATTTCTTTGTTAGCATGTTGCTCTTGTGTATCCGTGCTGTGTCGCTCAACGTACCAGCATATTTCCCAGTGCCAGACCTCGTGTTTAAAAACGACAGAGCGGCGACTCATGTGGTGCAAGGGTAATCCGCCTTGTAAATCATTGTTTAATCGGCTAAATTCGGCTATCTGACAGTGCAGAAAAAAGCTTGGAAGAGAACAATGGGTTTCATTTTTTCGCTAAACTAAGTGCATTCACGCCAGTTTCACGAATTTGGTCAACTGTGAATCATTTTTTTGGGGGAAAATGTCACCACGCTAACGCTTTTCACACCCTGAAGTTACATTTAAACAGAAGTCCTACGTGTATTGGCGAAGAAGTTGCCGATGCTTACACTCAAGGGTGATCACATTCTTCTGCCGCTCTTTGCGTGGACTTTACCCCGACTGCCACGGATACTCTGTTCGCAATGAGAGTGTTGCGGACTGCTTGTGGGATTGCGGAGACGATGCGCAGTGGGTCCTCATGACGTGTCCAGTTAAACTCTTCGAAATCTTCCGGAGGGAAGACTACGTGATCTGGTGAATTACTTTAAAATGAAGCTTGGGAAACGGCAAACATTCAATCAACCTGATTGACATCGTGATGGTGTCTGTTTCGAAACCCCAGAAGGAAGCAACGGATCTCTCTTCGTACAGACCGATGTCGCTCACCTTGTGCGTCTCAAAGTTTATGGCGGGACTGATTTACAACCGGCTGTCCTGGTAGACTGAAACCAGACGTTTCTTTCCATCATGTATGACTGGTTTTCGTTCCCGTCTCAGCGCGCCGGAGAACAGTTTGGATTTAGTAAGCCACACCGATGAAGCCACATCGCATGAAGGCGACAGGGCGCATTCAACGCTTCGGTAAAAAAATTATCTGCGACCGTAGGATGCAAGTCCGCCTTTTAAAGACATTTTGCAGCATAAGGACACTGTCTCGAGAAGTGCCGCAAGGAATCGATCTATCGCCGCTGTTGTTTAACGTTGCTATGGCACCCCTGCCGGACGCACTACCACGTGGCGGTGCACTGCTGCGCATGTGCGCTCACGACACCTTCGTGTGGGTATCCGGTTACCAGCATACGCGTCTAGAGGTGATAGCACAGCGGGATACTTCGGCAATACAGGCCCATTTGGCCACGTACTTCCCTTGAGCTGAGAAGCCCTGCTTTATGCTGTTCCCGGACGAAAGGCGTCGCTGTATGCGTTTAGACCTACGAATGCAAGGAACCCAGATTCGTCACGCATGCCACGCGAGGTCCCGGGGCGTCATCCTTAACTCACGCCTGACGTGGAAGAGAGTGGTGGACAGCGTACCTTCCTTCTCGCTGCCTGGGCTAAATGTACTGAAACGTTCGGCAGGGGCTATTGGGATCAGCAGAATTTTTTAATCACTGCGTTTTCTGGAGACTGCACTGGGAGTTCCACGCCTGTCTTCTTTTAGCCAGGTCTTAGAAGAAGCCCGTTGCCTTCCGTTATGTCTGCTGGAATCCAAGAAACTGCTTCTATAATTAGTTCGCCTTGGAGAGACCCAGACAGGTCAGGTCCTGCTTCGTCGACGATAAGCTAGGACGCAAAGACACTTTACAGCCTTTCACACAATAAGCACAGTGGATTGGTCACCCGCGGGAATATAGGGGTCATCAGAACTTGCAATTTATTTATTTATTGTAATACCCACAGCGCCACAAATGGCAATAAGGGGGGGGGGATGAATAACACATCATGCAAACGAAAAAAGGTAAATTGCTGCACATACAATGCAACCACGGACGCAACATCATTACAGCCCAACAACAGCATTCACAGAGATGAAGAGAATAAATCACATGACGTAGTTAACACTACCTCTTCAGAGAGACTATTCCAGTCTTTTATAGACCTTGGTGAAGAAAGCATACTTGTACATTTATGATTTACAGTTAATTTCTTTCACTTTTAATGGATGGTCACGGCGTAGCGAAGCCTATACAGGTTACGGTTTATGCCAGTTTTACAATAGTAAATACTATGAAAAAATTTTATCCTCAAACAATATCTGCATTTTTCCAGCGTCTGCTATCCAAGCAGTTTTTTGCGCATGGAACGCTAAAGTTCGTGGTATAATTATTAAAGACATATCGAATACCCAAATTTTGTACCCTCTCTAGTTTATCTATATCTACTTTATGTCAAGGGTCTCATACTGCGCAAGCATATTCGAGGACCGAGCGAACGTTAGTCTTGAAAAGCAACTCTTTTGCTTCTAAAGGGAATTGTGTGGTGTTACTCCTTAAAAAAAACCAAGAACGCGACACGCCTTTTTTACTACATAGCTAGTCGACATGTCATCTCCAACTTAGATTAGAAGTTATGTACACTCAGAGATATTTGTACCCTGCTACTGAAGAAAGTTGTGTAATTGCATAGAAGAATTCATGCGTTTTTATTGTGACTCGCATATACACAGATTTTTGCAGGTTAATAAACATCCCCTATTTCTTATAACATTCAGTCACCCTATTCAAATCATCCTGTAACAGCACGCAGTCATTCGGACTGCCGATGACTCTATAAAATACACATTCGTCTGCAAACAGACAAATATTAGAAGCGAGGTTAGAGCAAATGTCATTCATAAAACTAAAAAATAACAAAGGTATGAGCACTGATCCTTGAGGTACACCAGAAGATACGATGCATTCTCTTGATAACCTTCCATTAATTGCTACCCTTTGTTTCCTTAAATGCAAATAATCTTGTATCCGGTCAATAATTTTCTTATTAATGTTAAACCAAGACAATTTCTCAAGCAGAAAAGAATGAGGAACAACACCAAATGCCTTCTTGAAATCCAAGCAGACGCAATCTATAGAAAACTCTTCCTCAAGTGCACCAGTAAGGTCATGAATTAGTTCAGTCAACTATGTTACATAAGAAAGAATTTTGCGAAAACCATGCTGCCGTTTGCTTAATAAGGAATGCGTATTCATATAATTAATAATGCTAGTGAAAAATACGTGTTCTAAAACTTTACAAACAATACTTGTACAAGAGATAGTACGATAGTTGTAAACAACATTTCGAGGGCTGGATTTCTGCGCAGGCAGTCAGAAAGCAGTGCACCCTGCTCTAAGGATTTTGCCTAACTGACTTTCAGATATGCAGACAACTCACACGCACATGCACTGAAAAGAGCAGTTGGTAGATCATCAGGACCAGGAGCGCTGGCAGCGTTCAGCTCTTTGAGTATCGACTCAATTCCTCTTTGATTAAATTCGACAAAATGCGTGGGATCAGTATTAAATCGACCAAAATTGAGCTCCTCGTGAGAAGTGTCAGAAAAAGTACAGAATACTGGAAAAAAAAACTGTTGTTTAGGATGACATTCATTTCCGCCTCCACATCCCAGACTTACGCACAAAACGGTCGCTACCTCTGGCGAAAATAAGATCCTTGGTTCATGAACATCTGAGCAATGTCTACGAAGGCCACCTACAAGTTTACACGGATGGCTCTGTGAGCAGGCATAAACAGCCCTGCTCAGCCGCATTTGTGGTGCCTGACTTTGAAATATCTTGATCTGGGCTCCAGTGTTCTCTACTTCGGCTGAATCATTGGCCATTGCAAGGTCACTTAAACGTCTGTCTTTGGGAACCACAGAGAACCGCCATTCTTTCTGACTCCAAGTCTGTACTAGATCTCTTGCAACGAGGAACTCCCGATATACATTTTGACTCTGGGATCTCGCCTGACTTAGGAAGCCCTGGTTGAAAGGATTTACAGTTTGCTTCCAGTGCTTCACCCCACGTTGGAGTCGCTGGTAACACGGCGGCAGACCTCCTGGCTCAAGAAGCCTAATCTTATCCATCATCGGTGGCTGTCCCTAAGGACGGGAGCTTCGCTAGGAAGCTAGTGGTGCAACACTTTTCTGCACTTCGGCCATCTCTGCACCTCCCTTGCGTTACGCGAGGCTTGTCGCGCGGCAGAGCTACTCTCCTGTATCGAGTGCGCACGCGTATTCTGCCCATACGCCGGTATGGACACACAAGCTTCACCGCGCCACTTCACCTGTGTGCGTATACACTTTGATGATGCGGGTGATGTGGACCATTTTGTTTTAGAGTGCCCGCGTTTTTTGTGCCGACCGTGAGGCACTCCTGGAAAACCTGAGGAGACTGAACGTTCCCATGGACGACGTCTCTCAAATCGTGCACCCCGAGGGTTCCCGATCTGAGCGGCGATTATAGCGTCACGATCACTATTGACATTTTTAAAAGGCACTGGCCTTATGGAACGGTGGTAGAGACGCAATCACTTAAGTAAGTGTCGCACGCGGAGCAATTGCCGACAGACCACTATAAGGTTAATCCCGCCTGTACATTGACACCACCACCACCACCACACTGTTTGCTGATTTCTTATCAGTTGTTTCATTCTTATCAATTGTTCTAACTAGTTCTCTTTGTAAACTGCCCACAAGTCTGCGTATTGTAACAAGCCAAACTTCTTTATCGTGTATTTGTTGAGCAATGCGTGTTTTTTCAGTGCTTCCCCTATTTGTATTCCTTCCGCCAAACTGCTAAACCAAACAACCAGGAGGTTGGGAATTTCGTAAATTGCCGGTTTTTTCTCCTCATCCTCGGCCACGACTGGAAAAAATATACCTCTTGGTCTGAAGCACTTTCGTGCGGTCAGGAGCCACTTCTTGATCTTCTGGCAGGGCTCACCAAGACTCAGTTTTATTAAGTCGGCTCTGTTTCATTCTACGCATGCGCGAGCTGGACTCATTTTAGCGCCACTTATATATGAATAGACAAGCACAACACAAATGTCCTCAAATGTGGTCTATATTCACCACTTTCTGCTAACGTGCAGCGTTGGCGGGAGCCGCAGTGAACGCGGACGTCGCTGGCGCGGTGCCCGGCATCAAAGCTATATAGGAACTCGAACGAACGCTTGACGGTTACGTCCAGCACGATCTAGATGTGATGGAAAGCATGCTCGCTCGCAAAGACATGTCGAGCGCCGTACATTTGCATGGGGTGTTCAGCGCATTTCAACAAACGCTGGTTTAGGACGAGGAGCAACCTTCCATATAGCCGCCGAGTTGACATCAGGGCCGCGGCTGTGATGCGGCTGGCATGTTGCCGTCCTACGTATCGGCGGCGGGAGGGGGGGGGGGGGGGTGAGAACCATAGGTGCAGACTGTCGCCGTTCCTGTCTCTACGCGATTCTGAGCTCTGTGCTTAAAATGAATAAAAATTGAAAACACAAAATATCCGCAGTGTTTTAAGAGAATTAGACCAATAAGCCCTGTGTCACACACATGCGACGTTATAATTATCTTGGAACCAATCAACGGCGCAGCCTGTGCTCAGGGTTCGTCGCGCTCACACGTGCGCGCCGAGCCATGAGCGCTCTTTCCTGCCTTACTTCCGCGCCTTTCACCCTCTTATTCGAGTAAATTTTGTTGCCTCTCCGTTTTTCTTTCAACTGCTGGGCGGCCATGTATGAGTTATTTCTGCTTATTTCTCTCTTTATGGCGTGGATTTTCGGCGGCAGGCGGTACATTTTTTACATCCGGGCGTCGGACGTTAACAAGGGAAGCGACATTCGGAGCAGCGTGCCATTACCGGGTCGTTACTTTCTCCGCTTACGCCGGTGGACGCATGAGCGGCCCCAATTTCTTTGGGCCCGCGCCGCCGCTGCCGCGGGCCGCGCACTGCAGGGTTGAGCGAACGTCGAGCTACATGCATGCGAGCGCTCGTGGCGCGCGTTGTTCTGCCTCGACACTTCCGACGGAAGTGCGGCTCGAGAAGAAACAGAGCTGGCCGGTGCGCGGAAGTGTGCTCCGGCTGTCTCACGTTTATCTTTCTTTTTCTTCTAACATATCTCACGTTTGTCAGAATCCCCCGTGCCTCGCTCCTCCAGCGCACTTCCTCGGAAGAATCGAAGATGGAACGGAAGGAGGAGACAACTTTACTTGAAAGCGTAAAGGCCCATGGCGCAGGAAATCCGGTGTCGGCGTGGCCGAAAACTTAGGGCTAGTCAGTTACAAGAGTCTCCCATAGATGGCGCCAGCCACATCATCGACGCATCGGAAATTCCTGACCCTCGGGCCCTTGGGTTGCGAGCCAGATGCATATTACCTCTACGCCACGCAGGCACGTTCGTACGGCTTCATTAAAGCGGGCCTTTATGTGTATGTCGTGGGGTCTTTCACAATCATTGTGGCTGTAAAAGAGAAACAGTACCCATGACTGCAGCCGCCGCGGTGGCTGAGTGGTTATGGCGCTCGGCTGCCGGCCCGAAAGATGCGGGTTCGATCCCGGCCGCGGCGGTCGAATTTCGATGGAGGCGGAATTCTAGAGGCCCGTGTACTGTGCGATGTCAGTGCACGCTAAAGAACCCCAGGTGGTCGAAATTTCCGGAGCCCTTCACTACGACGTCTGTCATAGCCTGAGTCGCTTTGGGACCTTAAACCAACCAACCAACCAAGTACCCATGACTGCGTGGGAAAGAGGGACCGCTGTCGCGTCGTACCCTTAAACGAGGATCTTAAGTGTCCCCCAGTTTGTTTTTTTTGGACCAGGCCAGATATTTCGAAACTGACCGGTCCCGCTTAGCGCCTGACGCTCAACACCCCATTGCCGCTGAAAATGCAGGCTTTGCTTTGTGACGTTCTAGTGCATGTTTTTCGGGGAGTAGTGAAGCGCAGACCAGAGTGCAGGCTTCGCGTCAGCAGCTGGAGCGCGTGAGCAAATCTACCTCCCTCGCCGTCTCATGCATGACCATCCCCTGTGTACAGGCGTCCACAGACTAGACTTGTCTAGAGCGCTCAAATGCTGCGGTGGAGATTGAGGAGAACACTGGTGTCATTAACGAGTCACCCAGGAATTCGAAACAACACATTATCGTGCACGGACATTCGCATAGACTGTGGTTAACTTATCGTGCCTCAAAAAACAATATCCAGCCAAGCAGGCAGCGACAAATGTCACATACAGCAGAGCGCACCGTTCGAGCGCTCCAGACAAGTGCGTGGATGCACGAGATGAGACTGGAAAATGTAAGACCTTGTCGAGCGCTGATTCCAATAGCCACTGTTAATAATCTCTGCTCAGTGGAAACGGCCACTGTTCCGGGTGGCACGCCGGTGACGATCACTGGGCGGGACAAAATGGCGTTGGTGACTGGCTCCGACGTTGAAGGAAACAAGATCTGGTCTGTTTGTCATAAAACTGTGGCACAGAGTTAGATGCATCACAGATGGTGCTTGCAGTTGTCGCAAGTTTGCTGGCGCTGTCATGCGATAACCGCGGTGGAACCCTGAACTGCAGGCTTTCGGATTCCGCTCTCGGCTCTTCCCTCCATTTGTTCGGTGTGCACCTGTCTACTCGTTTATTGTCTTCTGCAGCAAAGAAAATAGTGTAGGTGATGTCCTCATTGCACGGGAAGTCAGTAAACGGATACGTAATACATACATACATACATACATACATACATACATACATACATACATACATACATACATACATACATACATACATACATACATACATACATACATACATACATACATACATACATACATACATACATACATACATACATACATACATACATACATACATACATACATACATACATACATACATACATACATACATACATACATACATACATACATACATGCATACATACATACATATTCTTTATTTTACTGAAAGAGAAAAAGGCCCCTGGGCAAAAATGTACTTCAGAGTAGCTCGACAAGGCCCGGGGCCCATTACAAGGCAGCAGCGAGCATACGGAATTTATTAACATAATAAAGCACACGGTGAATTTAGATAAGTCATGCAATTTCGAAGCGCAATAGAGTTGAAATATCTCAGGTTTTTTTACCAATTAAATCGAAGTGAACATGACAATATGAAAGGCAAGAAGAACAATGCATGAAGTCATAATCAGACATCTAGAACACAACGCTGCTAAGTAGTTCTAAGTAATAGACATGACTACAAAATAAGATGTTCACTATGAGATAATAGAGATAGGGAGGCGAGATTATCTGTTTATAAGGAGACAACAGTGGCGATGCAGAAGCATGTACGACAAACAATATTTAAGAGAAAAAACTGTCATTATCCTCCATACGACTGAGAAAATTTCTCATAAAAACATTTCTCTTACAACCGGCATTTTCACACCACCATTCATGGGAAGTGTGTTATGAACTAAGAATTGCATCATTTGCCTCCCATAGTTTGTGAAAACCTGAGGTACCGTCCATTTCTTTCTTTGACGCCATGTATCTGGGTGGGTGCATTTTTTGTAAGGATGCAAGTTTGAGGAGTAATTCACTACGGTGGGAGGTCATGAATTTCATAAGAAGCAGGATGATGTAATATGACATCTTGCTTACTAGTAGAATATTGTGTAGGATAAAGAACGGTGGTGTATGTGCCACGTAATCGGTGGAGGAAATAATACGGATGACCTTTTTCCACATGATGAGAACGTGATTAATATGAGTACGGGCTGCGGCCCCCAGACTAAGTGGCAATAGTTAATTTGGGAGTGAAATAATGCATGGTATATCATTCTTAATTTCTACAGGTAGTATATCGCGACATCGACAGGCGACACCTACAGTTTTTGATAAGTTACTTATAAGATGTTGAATATGGTCACCCCACTTAAGATGTTCGTCAAAGATGACTCCTAGATTTTTGTGTTTGGTGACGACTTCACAGCTACTGGTGCCCAGAGTAAGCGACGTAAGTGCAGATACTGTGCGGTTTACAGGACGAAAAAATATTGCTTTAGATTTTGTGTTAATTTTTAAGGAGTTCATGTTGGACTAGTGTAGGACTATTTCTAGAACGAAATTTCCTTTCACAAATAATTCACTTGAAGATACTCCCGAAGAAACAAAGTAGTGCCTTCGGCATAAGTTGCAAATCTTGCCATATCTGTAATCTGCGCCAGATCATTAAGATATAAAGTCAAGAAAAAAAGGACCCAATATACTTCCCTGAGGTGCACCACACTTACTATATTCAAAGGAGGAACACAAACCGTTAATGCTAACACACTGCTGGCGTTAACCAAGATATGATGTCATTAGCTGCAATGCACTTGCCCTGACTCCATATTTTTGCAGTTTTCTTGTAGAATATGATGATTAATGCAGCCAAAGGCTTTGCTGAAGTCAATAATTATGCCTAAGGTTAGTAGTTTTTCTTCTACATTTTGTAAAATGAGTTCTTTTTGTGTCAGCAGAGTAGATTCAGTTGATAGGCCTGATCGAAAACGAAACTGAGAATCATGTATGAGGGAGTGTTGAATGGAGAAGCGTTCTAAGCGCCTTAGTAAAATCTTTTCCAGTGGCTTTGAAAATACGGGAAGAATCGACACCGGGCGGTAATTGCTCATGTCATTCCTTGAGCCACCTTTATGAGAATAATATCTTTCGCCTGCTTCAATCTATATGAAAATACACTGGACGAAATGGATAGGCTAACAATATGTGATAGGCATGGTGCAAGAAGGTCGCAATAAATATAATTGGTTTAGTAGTGAAATTCTCAGCGTCAGAGCTAAAGCTGTTTTTTTAGTGCCATAAGCGTAGAAAAACTTCAGATGGTGCAGTAGGCTGAAGAAATAAGGAATTTCTATAATTATTTCTGTAATTCTAATTCTAATTTCTGTGAATATAAATTCTAATTTCTAAAAATAAATATAATTGGTTTAATAGTGAAATTCTCAGCGTCCGAGCTAAACTTGTTTTTTAGTGCCATAAGCGTAGAAAAACTTCAGATGAGGCAGTAGGCTGAAGAAATAATGAATTTATTACTTGTTTTGCAATACAGCGAGCCGCATTTTTATTGTAAGTAGTGTTTGGCAGGTTAATGAAGTATCGATTGAAGTGGTCCGCTAGGGCGGCACCCGTTACTGGCGATCCATCAATGAAAAATTCACCGATGTTCTCATTGCTATTTGGGCTATTGATTTCCTCATTCACAGCCCGCCACATTAGTTTCGGATTGTCGCGCCTATTTTCCTGGGACAGTTGTTGATAATAGCCTCTTCGTGCCTTACGCAGTTCTGTATTCAAAGAGTTCCTAAACATTAAAAAGCAACCAAATCTTGTTTGTTCCTGCCTGATGCAAGTTTTCGATAAAGTTTATCTTTTGTTTTAATCTTTTGGTAAAGTTCAGGGGTAATCCAAGGTTTCCTTAATTTTCTTGTGTTTCCGCTTTGTTACCCATGGAAAGTGAGAACAGTATATACCCTTAAACTTTTCAGTGAACGAATTGTACGCTTCATTAACGCAAGTGTAATTATAAATATATGACCAATCAATGTTCTGTATGGCTTGTGGAAACGAGATCATGTTTTCATTACTGAATGATTGGAACTTTATAAAATGATATGAATTACTCACACAACGGCACTTCTTAACGGATACAAAAATCGGACAGTGGTCACTAATATCACATGACAAAGTGCCAGCACAGTGAACAGTTACGCCAACATTAACTGTGAAAAGATCAATGATACTCAGGCTAGACGGCGTAACTCTTTTTAGAGAAGAGACCACATTAGAAAATCCATTCAATTATGCTAGAGCATTTTAATGATGCTGGCCTCTTATTCATATTAACATTCAAATCTCTACCAATAGCTAAATAACTAACCTATATTGGTTTAAAGAGTAGAATTCTAGAAGATGGTTTATATTTTGGCAAAAGAGATCGTAGTTTCCGCATGGAGGCCGGTAGACTGCAGATATTATGTATTTGTTATGACATAATGTTAGTATTTCATAGTTTTCTGACGAGGCTGAAAGCTACTCAATGAGTTCACATTTATAAGAAGATTTTATATAAATGGCCACGCCCCTCCTCGTGACAGCCTGTTTAAGTAGAAAAGTGGAAAAGGGTCTAAATGATTGAAGTCGCTTTCTTCTTGGCGCCAAGTCTCAGTGAACAATAGCAATCAAAACATTCCGCGAGGTCATTCAGGAGGCTATCAATCAGCTCATATTTCATAATTCTTCTTAACCGCTGATCTTAGCAGATCATCACAGTTGAGCTTACCGCTTCAGGTGGTGATGACAGGAAACACCTTGTTGATGATGAAATCGGGGTTTCTTGATGACTCGGTGGTTATAACTCGCAAACATTCACGTTACTCGAAGCAAGGAGAAAACTATTTACATGGCTAAATCGTTTATCAGACGAATTCAGCTCCCGTTCCACCCAGAGCGCTTGTTTTTAAACCCTCTGTCTCCGCCCTTAGTGGGGACAACAACCTATAAGATTACAAGCGACTCGACTCACCAATCAGTGGTCAGGGAAAGGAAAATAAGGTTTCCGCCAACTATTGACAAATTGGGGAAAGTGTGCTGATTAAACATTTGGGAAAGGAGAGGTTGCAATCAAATACACGAACAGCACAAACGCGACCACCCTCTCCCACGGTACACACGGCCCAGCCGTTACCACTTTCCTCTCTCTGTCGCACACGCGACAAGCATATGCCGACGAAACGATCCTTGAAGTGTTTCCAGAACATACCGCAAGAGACGAACACAGTCGTTACGGGAATAGTGGGTTTCCGGTCACTTGGCTAATACTCAGCCGTATCTCGTGCGCCCCCGAAACCTCGTCAACCCCTTAACAACGAACACATGTCGACAGCTGTAGTACATGGTTAGGCTTCTTAAGGCGGGCTATGCCCGTGACGGCTCGGAGTAAACGAGGACGTCCGCCGCAAGCAGGGGAGGCCGAGACGGGGACGGGTCCCTTTGTTGGCGACTTCCGACCCCCCTGGAGTGGCCTTCCTTGCGAACACAAGACCAGCGAGTTCGCGGAAAGGTAAACGAACTCCACAACCACCATGCCAGAAGAAAAAGAGAAAATGGCCGACGCACTTACCTGCGCTAACCACGGGCTGTGCCTATAGCCTCGTTAGCCGGGGTACGCTACGAGAGTTTGTTCAGCTACCGCTATTTCACAGCACCCACGGCGTAGGAGTGAGCAAAGCGGCTGAAACGGCCAATATTACAACACTGCAGACATCATAATCAGCCTGATTACGTCCACTGCAAGATGAAGTCCTCTCAAAAATCTCTCCAATTAATGCCTTCCTGTGCCAGCTGTGACCATCCTATCCCAGGAAACTTCTTAATCTCCTTCTTAGTCTCATCCGCCCTCTTAACTTTTTGCCGTTTTCTGCTATGCTTGCTTTCTGTTGGTATCCACTGTGTTACCCAAATGACCATCGGTTATCTTGCCTTCGCATTACATGTCTTGCCCAAGCCCATTTCTTCCTCTTGATTTCGACCAGGATGTCATTAACCCGGGTTTGTTCCCTGACACACTCTGCCCTCTTCCTGTCTGCTAACGTTACACCCATCATTTCTCTTTCCATAGATCTCTGCATTGTGTTAAGTTTAAGTTGAGCCCTTTCCGGTGCGATACAAGTGTTAAATGTTTTCTCTTGAGGGATATTGGTAAACTCCATTCATGATCTGAGAGAACCTGTCATATGCGCTCCGTCAAGCATATGACAAAAGCATTAACCATTAGCCAGAATCATTATGTTAAACGATCCGCGGGTTTCTATGCATGTGCGCTGCTCACCGATGGTGGTAAAGACTGTCCCGCAGTAGAACATGGCTCCCCAAAATGTCCACAGCTGGTGCTCGGCGTCCGTGGTGACGCCGGCCTGGCACAGCGCGCGCATCTGCGCCTCGTAGACCTGCAGGTGCCGCTGTGCCAGTCGCCGCCAGCGGTGGTCGTCCGCAGCGCCGCAGCCCCGGCGAAGCTCCTCCACGAGCAGCCGACGGACCTGCCGGTGCACCGCCGACCTACAGCTTAGCTTTAACCCATTCTAGGCTTTCCGCTTGTCTCTGTATGACACTAACAAAGACCGCCGAAATTGAGGCGCCTCATCGTTAGTGTCTGGCTTTACTTATGAGCGCGGAGCTTTGCCGTTTTTATTTGTCTCGCACACAGATAGAGCCCCTAGTCCAAACAGCTAACCATCATTTAATTTATTTCACTTTGATTACAAATACTTTCTATGATGGGACGGACCTGAAAACACAAAGAAGCGTCGTGTGTGAGGGCGCATCTCCTCACCCGTTGCAGGCCTGCCTTGGCGCGAGACTCGTAGGGGCCCTCGAGGTAGCGGAAGGCGAGCGCACCCAGCGCCGCGTAGGCGGCCAGCAGGACCAGCAGCAGTACGTGCGTAAACCACCGCTGGGAGATGGCGTGCAGGCGCTGGGCCAGGCGCACGCCCCACGACCGGCGGTCCGACAGCGTCACCACGTGCATGGGGCTCACCAGCAGCAGCGACGGCCGGCCGCCGTCTTCGGTCCCCGTCATGGCTCACGCGGCCTGCGTCTGCACACCAACCGATCGCTCTGCATTTTGACGTGGAACGGAGTTCAGGGGCCAAAACTCGCCTGTCGTCTGCTGCGTGCGTCTCTTGTTCCACCCTTCACGCAATTCGTTCTCACGTGTTGGTGCTGCACTACCAAATCAACACGTAACGCCTGCAGCCCCTGGTCCATCGCGATTCATGAGAGAATCAGCACGCACTGTCCAACAAGACTGTGTTGCCTGCGTATAGTGATAAGATACCGGTCCAGTATACTGCAGGGCTTCAAACCGTAGCCTAGCGACAGTCGTGAGTTCAGCGACTTGTTATCATATTTATGGATATTTGGAAGGGCTATGCATGATTTATGTGATGCTTGCGGATGGAAATTTAGGCCGCGTCCTGTAGGAGCTTGCCTCATTTCGACGTCAAAACTTGTAGACTTTTACAATGCAGACACCTCTAGTCGACTGAGGTCCTGCTGTAGCCATATGCTCACGAGATTTTTTCACTTCTGTTTCTCTGAATAGTGGCATAAGAACTGATATTGTGTAATAGTACAGGAAAGAACGTTATTTGCGACATTTTCATCATTCCTTTCACAGCTCTGATACGTCCACGCCTCTGGCCCTGGTAACGGCCTTATTTGCTTCAAAGCTCTGCTAGTGAAAAGCTACCTAGCGTTTTTTTTTTCGGTTGCGTACTTTTAATAGGCTACGGCGTGTCCCTGACGGGTATTGAAAGCAATATCATGTGGTAGAGACAACGCTGGGAACAACAGACGAGTAGACAAGCGTCACTGCAACAGGCTCTTTATTGGGCTCACAGTCGCCCACAAAGAACAGAACTCGGCCGCAGAGATAGCGACAAACGTGCTCGGCGGTTGTCGAGCCGAATGCTTGCTGCGCTCAGCAGTGCTCGGTGTAAAGCAGGCAACGAACCTCAGAGATACGGCGCGCAAAGTGGCCACAACGGCCTCGAACAACGTAGAATCAACTCCGCATGGTAGCCATCATTCGAGATAAATATGGCGACATCTCGCGTCGCAAATAAAGTGACAAAGCCACGTACCGGCCGCTTTGAGCATAAGCAAATAAGCATGACAAATGGTCGCTGCAATAAGATCCCGAAAGTGCAGCGGTGTGTTACTCCATAGAAAATCTGACGCCATCGATTAGGCTACTCCAAGCAGACACTGTGCGGCTGAGTATAGTGATGCCATTCTGAGAGGGCTTCTTGCATGTCGCCGTCACAGTTGAGAAAAGGTTTAGCGATGAGCTGTGGTAACTGTTGCAACAACGGTGGATGAAGCTGGGACAGAGGGACTAAGCGGCATGTTTATTAGGTATGCTGGTCTTAAAAGAGAAGCAGTGCGTGCAATCTGGCCGCGGGCTTTTATACCGGAAAGCCGGCGCTAGGCCATGACGTCCCACAACACCGCAGTCGATCGAATGACAGTACATTCCTTCCCACCTTAATCGTTTTACACAACCTCTGTGGGCGATATCAGTCTTCCGAAAACGAGCACTTGGCCGAAGAGGTGGTGTGTTCAGAGGCGGCTCCCGGAGCGGTGACTGTGGTGCGGACCTTGCGGTAGTTCTATCGTGCTGGTGGGACCTGTCTTATACGCTTTGCTAAGTTCAGCAGCAGAAAGCTCAGGAGAGTGCGCGGTTTTTACGACAGAAACGAAAACAGCTTAGCGCAAGAAACGGGACGAGAGAGGGACACACCACGAGCGGTACTAACAACGAAAACTTTATTGCAACGAGACAATAAATAGGAAGGATGTACACACAAATGAAGAGAAAATATGAAAATAAGGAATCCCAACCGCAGCAGTCAAAAGTTACCGGCTATCTAAGGTTACCTATTTGGTCAGCAGTCGTTGGCACCCAAACCCAGCGCGGCGCCCGAATGTCAAGATTGTCTAAGGAGCGACAAGAGACAAAGTCGTCGCAAGTGCAGGACGTGTGGACGAACGCAAAGTGATCGCCAGAGAAAGCACGCTGAGTTGTTAAGAACTTCGAACCCCAAGAGCAACCTCACGCTGCATTGCCGTGATTACCAAGAAGGCGCGTGCGAGCCAGACCTGAGTCACTGCAAAATCTTGACGAAGCACAGGGCACAACTCACGCGGGAGATTATAGAAGCCTTCACAATCAGCAAAAGAGGCGCTGATTGTGTTACTGTTCAATCTGTTAGTTTGCTGACCAAAGAGATAACCTTCTTAGATAGCCGGTAACTTTTGACTGATGTGGCTGCGACTCCTTATTTTCTATTTGTTTGTGTGTACATCCTTCCCATTTATTGCCTCGTTGCAATAAAGTATTTGTTGTTAGTAGCGCTCTTGTTGTTTCTCTCTCTCGTCCCGTTTCTTGCGCTAAGCTGTTTTCATTTTTTATTGGCTTTTGGGGAAAGGAAATGCCGCAGTATTTGTCTCACATCTCCGCGGTCACCTGAACTGCGCCGTAAAGGAAGGGATAAAGGAGGGAGTGAAAGAAGAAAGGAAGAAAGAGGTGCCGAAGTGGAGGGCTCCGGAATAATTTCGACCACCTGGGGATCTTCAACGTGCACTGACATCACACAGCACACGGGCGCCTTAGCGCTTCGCCTCCATCGAAACGCGGTCGCCGCGACCGGGTTCGAACCCGGGAACTCCGCATCAGTAGCTGAGCGCCCTAACCACTGAGCCACCGCGGCGGGTCAATGGTTTTCATGGACAACCAACAAGCCCAAATTCACACCTAAACGGACAGAAACGATTCCGCGTCTGTTAGCCCTGTTCTTCCTGTCGGTGTGTTTCGGTAAGTGAAAAGGAACTGGTCAACCCGGTGTCGCGAGGTTTTGTAGATCCCCGTTTTTCTCTCGTCCAGAACCTGGGTGGTGCGGTGGCGTTCGGTTATGCCGCACCCTATTTTTTCGAAAAAAAAAAGCCTGTGAAATTTGTGGCACAAATGCAAGGGCCGTTGTCTTCAACTGCTTCATCTGGAAGTCTGTATGGTGCAAAGACACTCCGCAGCTTTTCGATGTTCTTTTCTGTAGTAGTTGAAGACAGAACGAACACTTTCATGCACTTGGAATGTAGTTCCACTAGGACCAGAAGCCACTGGCTATCCGTGAACACGAAGTCCAAATAAATTACGCACTGTCCAGGTAGATTATTTTCCACCTGCGAGGCGGCCAACCCCAAATTAGCAATAGAACACATGGCGAAGCATTAAGCGCTAAATGACGCGCGCTCTGACTTTTAACAATCCGCTCAATGTCCTCCGTGAGCTGACGCCATCACACAAAGCTACGGGCGGGCATTTTCATGCGCGTCATCCGGTGGCGTCCTTCATGCAAAATATGCCACACTTGTTCGCGCGAACTTCTAGGTATAATCACCTGATTTTTACATGCAATATATTGCTGATCTACATACAGCTCATGTCGCCGAATGAAATAAGGCTTTAATTCACCGTGTGTGACACGCGCCGGCAAATCACTCACTGTGTACAACAATGCTTGAGACGACGCTCGGTCAGTTTGAGTGGATTTCTGAATCTCGACAGCAGACAACGGCACTTCATCAACAACTGAAAAGATGTCTGCGCAGTCTGAGACATCTTGTGGTTTGCTAGTGGTAGACACGAAAAACCATCACAACATCCCGACCTTTGCGGTAAACCCAACTATAATCATGCGCGGCGAGCGGTAAAGCCCAGCGTTCCATGCGGGCTGCTGTTATCGCTGGTACGGGTTTATCATGAGCAAGCAAGCCTTTAAATCATTGATGGTCAGAATAAATCACAAAGCTGCGCCCGAACAAATATTTGTGAAACTTTTTCAGCCCCAAAAACCAGAACAAGGGCCCCTTTTTCATTGTGAGCATAACCATGCTGTGTTTTACACAATGTTCTGGGAGCACAGGCAATTGGCCTTTCACCGCTTCCAATCTTATGAATAAGACTGGCTCCGACGCCGTATGCTGTTGCGTCGCACACTATATAGGGAACCTGCGCTGCCAAGGTGGCACTGCAATTGTTCCATTCTGTGACTCAAAACTGCTTTTGTTAGCCGCTTGGGCCGCTGCAAACGCGAGAACACATTCTGCGCGATTAGATACCCGCGTTTGGCTGACAGCATTCATTGCCTAGCTTCTCTCGGCGTAGCCCAGATAGCTGACGCACGGCACGTGCGCCTTCGACAGAGTGCGGAGGCTCACGCCAATAGGCGCCTGAAGGTGGCGCGGAAAAGTACTAATAGTACTACCCAAAACTGCTTGCTCTTGTCGCTAGGCAGTGTGTATGGCGCAGCAATCGGCGCCGCAAGCTTCAGCGCAAGTTCCCCATAGTCCTACCGGTTTCGTTGGGTCATAGTGAGCCAGGACATTGCTTTGCGTTAACTAGCTGTTGCTTTCTTGAAATGCTTGCTCTGCCGCGTGTGACCACTGAAGTACCTTTTCTCGTTCAGGGCATCGTACAGGGGCTTCAACTAAGCTGACGTGTTCGGCACAGACTACCTGTAGAAGTTAGTCAAACAAAGGTAAGCTCGCAACTGAGCCGCATCTTTTGTTATTGATGCTTCTTTTATCGCTTTCACTTTTTCTTCCGATGGCCGTATGCCTTTATCGTGAAGAATGTGGTCCAGGTAAGAGGCGGACATCTCAAAGAAGTCACACTTTTCGTTTTGCAATCGTCTGCCCCTTTCCTGAAATCATGCCAACACCTTTACCCCTCAATGAAAGCATTCGTCAAGTGTCGAGCCAGCGATAAGTGCATCATCCAAGTAGCAGCTTACACACGCAAGCACTTTTAAGACATCATCCATGACAGACAGGAAAATAGCAGGTGCGCTTGTGATACCATTGAGTGAGTGCGTGTAGTTGCATAGTCCCATGTGTGTGTTGACAGCGTCCAGTGGTTGTGCCTCGAGCTGCTGATACGCAGTGGACCAATCGAGCACTTGCATCCTGTCAACTTTGCGGGCAACTATTCTATAATGGGAGGAATTTAATGGTCACTTCGTAGGCACGGATTCAATGTAACCTTCAAGTCACCACACACTCTCACCTTGTCGTTCGCCTTTGGAACAACTATCAGGAGCGTTGCGCAGTGATTTCTCTGCACAGGTACTAACACTCCCTTGTTAACGAGAGACTGAAGTTCAAGTGATGTGCATTCTCTCAGAGAAAATGGCATCTGTCGCGCCCTGCAAAATGCGGGGGCGCTGTCGTCCTTCATAACCAACCTGGTTAGACTGCTTTTGATCACTACCATAGTGGAATTGAACACTATAGCGTCATTATGAAGTAGCGCCGCTACCAGTCTAGCTTAAGAGCCTCCAGCCAGTCAGGTCCTAGCAACGCAATGTCACGATCGTTGTAGGTTTTAACGACAATGAGCGGAAGTTGCTTGTACTGACGTTATGTTCAACGGGAACCGTCAACTTCCCCGTGACTGTTAGCGGCGTACCGCCTTGAGTCCTAAGTTTTGTATGAGTTTTTTATAGCAAGGCTATTTACGTATATCGGGCCAGAGTTTCCTGAATAGCGTTTATGGTTCAATGGACACATGCACGTCTGTCTGTCTGCATGTTGACGTTCTTCTACGTTAACTTGATAACTTCCTGAGCGCCCTTCGCAAGAATAGACATTGTACAACACTCGATGACAGTCCTCATTCGCAGTCTTTCTAGTCCTGACTGCACATTTTTGCCAAGGGTCCGTAACGCATGCAAACACGAGAGCGATACTTGCGAAATTTTCAGTGCTACGCTTTGTGCGCTGAGCCACACCACAAATATTCCGACGATTTTGACACTCGGTCACCTGCTGGTTCTTCCCTGGATGAACTTGCACACTGCTGTGGGCGTTTCCCACTGTCTGACTTGTAACGTATGACGTTGATTGTACTACGCCCACCCGTCGGTCGAAAGTTCTGGCTTCTTTACACGCAAGCTCGATGCTTTTCACGATATCGCATCGATTCGAAAACGTCAACTTGCTTTTCTTCAGCAACTCGGATTGCGTTGTGCTGCCGCAGAGCCCAACTAGAAAGCGGTCTCGCCGAGCCTTGTCGAGGAATTCCCCGAATTCGCATGAAGCTGCCAGTTGCCTCAGTTCCATTGCATATGCTGTTATAGACTAGCCCTCTGGCTGACACCGCCAAATAAATTTGAACCCTTCTGTGATGACCATAGACTTGGGCATAAAATGACTCCACAAAACTTCTTCCAGTTCGGCATATCTCTTGGCCCTTGACTTTTTAAACTCGAGCGAAGGCTTCAGAGTCTTGTACGCCATCTTGTCGATCGCCGTTATAAACATAGAGAGCTTGAGGTCGTCGCTCACCTTAGGACCTTCAGTAAGTGCTCGAAGCTTTCCACGTCGGACCTGAAGTCCTCGTCCCCGTCCTCGGCAAGCCCTCCAAGCGTTGCTGTCCTGAAGTCTCGCTGGAGCACCTTCCGGTAGTGCGGTGATGGGTTTTTACGTAGTCCGGCAATATACCATCCTCGTCGCCAGTTACGTTGCAGGCGCGGTGGGTGAAACAAAGAAAGAGCGACTGAGCAGAATGTTTATTCGGCATGCTGGCCGTGCAACAGAAGCAGCCCGTGCGATCTGGTCTCAGGGTTTTATACCGAAAAACCAGCGCTAGACCGTCATGTTATATCTCGCCGCAGTCGATCGAATTCCTTGCAATTTTAATCGTTTTACACAACCTCGGGGCTCCGTGCGACTGAGCAGTGATGCCATTCTGAGAGGGCTTCTTGCGTGTCGCCGTTACAGTTGAGAAATTATTCAGTCGAGCGACAAGTGTGACCCTCGATAATGCATTTTCACACTCACAATGTGCCTGGCAGTACGAATTTTGGGCTTGTACAAAGAAATAGATTGTTTAGTGCGCACCTATAGTGGCCATTACCCGCATTTAGCCGTTGTTTGCCTCCTTGTCCGTCTGTTTGTCTGAAGCCGGTTTTGTGGCAGGCTGCTAACCTGCCCGCCGGCTGGTGGGCAACCTGCCTAGGTGCACATAAAAATACCTAGCAACCTGCCCACCGTGGCAGGCGACAGCCTATTTGTTCGTACGAGGCTAGTAGGGAAGAGCAACCTGGGTCGCACCCTAACCCAAGTAACCCAACTCCCACTGATGGCGGTACCTGCCATAGAAGAGCAGTGGCGCATCTTAACTTGACCGCTGCACCATTCCGCCGTGGGATGGTAGGAAGACTCTCAGGCATTTATGAATGGAGAGATTGACCAATTCCGCATACACAGACATTAACCCGTTATCGATACCCGAACAACCGCTACCCTAACAACGTGGGCTGCCCCTTTCAATAATTCCTTCCCGGCACAGTCCAGGGCCCGCTTGCACGAAGCAAATGAGTATAGTTCCCAGTCTAGCGTTATTCGCTGTTTAGACCACGGTGCTAGAAACGGTCGAGACCCTCCGCATGACTGGCTCACTTTTCCGGTGGACGCCTCAACTCTGTCGCGCCAAAAAACACAAACGGTAGTTGGAAACCAGCTTTTAGTCGCCCTTCGTGTTTTTCTCTCACAGCGTAGTTGAGATGTCTACCGGTAAAGGGAGCCAGTTATGCGTCTTTCCTTTTTTCAAATCCAGCAGAGGGCCTATACTGCGAATAAGGGTAGACTGGGGGGCTAGACTGTCCGATATTATTCGCGGTCTAAACACGCTTTCGGTTTTGAGGAAAGGAAGGGCGCATATTAGCTCACTTTGTAGGTGGACACTTGAACCGCGCAGTGAGAGAAAAAAAAAAGCTGCCCTCCTCTCCTCTGCTACCGCCGGCTTGGTCGTGTTACTCGTGTGATGCTGATGCGTTTCTCAACTGCCGCAGCATCCCCTAACGTGTGTTTTGCTTGAGCTAAACTATTACAACTTTCGCTGTAAAACATTCCAAACGAAACTATAGCGGCATGGCTTTTAGATGGAATGATGTATCAGAACAGCCGTTGTTTCTTTTGGGTCGATCGTTGCGATGTTGGCCCAATGCCATGTGCATTTGGCATGTCGAGCAGCTTGCACCACGTTGCCTTTCGTGGCGACTTGCAAAAGCTGCACAAAACTGTTATCCATAGTCTTGTCGTTCACGTCACTTTAAAATTGCTAAAAACACAAAAAGGCTAATATATTTACAAGCCCACACTCCACTCCTCACAGTGCACAATTATTTTTTGTAAATATGTTCGCTTTGAATGGAATTTGTCATAACAATAATGTTTCAGAATTTGGCCACTTTGCACGGCACAGTTGTGCGAAAACACACCATTAGAAGGCCGCCGCGGTGGCTGAGTGGATACGGCGCTCGGCTGCTGGCCCGAACGACGCGGGTTCGATCCCGGCCGCGGCGGTCAAATTTCGATGGAGGCGAAATTCTAGAGGCCCGTGTACTGTGCGATGTCAGTGCACGTTAAAGAACCCCAGGTGGTCGAAATTTCCGGAGCCCTCCACTACGGCGTCTCTCATAGCCTGAGTCGCTTTGGGACGTTAAACCCCCATAAACCTTAACCGTCACCATTTGAAGGTTCCTGACTATTGTACAGCATGCAGCAGATAAACGACGTAGCGACATACAGGTTCTATCAAAGCTGTGTTTATGCCACGTTGACATCACATCCGTTGCAGTCAGACCACCAGACGTGCTAATTGTTGATCTCTTACGGGCTGAGAATATGATTTACGCCACGAGCTGAAGTCGACACTAGTCCGAGCACGCAGTTCCGCTAGAGTAAGCAGCGGTCGTCAGGAACGTATCCCACGCAGTTGACGTTTGGAAAGCTTATTCGTGCATGCTGTTACGCTGCCTGAAACGTTCATCCCGCCAATCATTAGAGAAACAGCGATACCTGCAACTGCGGCCGGATCCACGTAGGCTCGAGTCAATCCTCTCCATTTCTCCGCCGGCATCAAAAGCCCAGCATGCGTGGTCGTAAAACTCGCTATAACGGATGCAAAAGGGGGAGAAGCGGCTTACGGAGTCAGTGGCGGTGCCTTCCGGACAGGGTATACCACCGATGCACGCGGGGTGTCAGAGCGTGCGCTTGGCTGCTGCCGCCCTGGGGCGATCGCAATATTTAGCCTCGCGCAGGCGGAGCGTCTGCGCGCAAGATGGTCCTGGTCGGCCCCATCTCCCGATTGGCGAGCTGCGCTGCACACACACACTCTGGAGGCGCCAAGAAAACAAGCGCCCGCCCGCCAACCATTCTGCTTCGGGGTGTTGCGAGCGCGCGAGAAGGCAAACCAATAAAGTTTGGAAGCGCAGCCACCTCTGGCTTCTCAGCACGCAGCATGCGTTGTCGAGACAAGGTGATTTGACTTTTATTGCGCTGACTTTCCTGTTTAGGAGTAGAATAAAGCGTTTTACTTTCGTTCTGGCTTAGGCGGATACACTTATTTAACGTTTGGACATTTTCTTTGTTACTGATATGGATTGAAACGTAGGCGGGCTCTGAACGGGTGAGCACATCGACGTGTGTGTTTGGTAACGCTATACAACTCTCGCCATGCACGTATACTTAGCTTGGCGGATCGGCTTGATGCA
>NC_135497.1:54756104-54826104 GCF_052857255.1 Amblyomma americanum
TTCAGTTAAACACCTCAGTGTGTCTTTTGATGGCAACCGCATTTTGACAACCACATGAGAAAAAAAATCCATGTGACAATGGAATGTCATCACCAGGCTTGGGGTGCGGCCTGATCTCGGTGACTCCCTCAACAGAACAGAATTTGGCCACCATGGTGTAGCACTTCGCCACTACCTCCTATATCAACAAACCAATTAACCTTCGGCCCTCAGTCCCCACCGGCTGCGGAACGACTGACCAAGGCGGTGGTCAGACCTAGGTGTGAGAAGGTGGCAGTTATCATAATTAAGCTTTATAAGACGTACAAACTGAAGGTGGTACAGGCCCACGAGCCTAAAACCAGTCATAATGACGAGATCGTCGAAAACCTCTATGAAAACGTGTAATCGTGAATGAGCAAAGTATCAACACACAGTGACACAACGAAGGGTGCTAAGGATCTCTGGCTGCGGACAGGTCGCTATTGGAAACTGAACCTGGCAACATTTCACTCTAGAACCTTATCCAGTGAGGCTAGTCTAGCAGTGCTGTTCGATGAACTAGCTAGCGAGTATTAAACGGAATTTTCATAGGACTTAGTGAAGTTAGGAGGACAGATGAGGCGCATACAGTGCTAAAGTGTGGGCACGTACTATGCTATCCTGTGTTAGCGGACAGGCGAGGGCTAGGTGTGGGAATCTTCATCAGTAAGGATAGAGCAGGGTGGCAAGTTGGGCTAATTGGGTAGCGCTCATTCTGAAGGAAAAAAAAAATTAGCAGTGGCTTAGCTCGGCTATGCCAGGATATACGTAGCGTTAGCTACGCTGAGCCGCTGTGCAGCAATTTCGCTCTCCTCCATGACTATACCACACTGGCAAACGCCCCGCTATACGTATACCCCCACTGATACCTTTGCGCATGCGCACAAAATGAGCGTGAGACTTGGCTACTGCGCAACGGAGGCGCACAGCTGGGTACTCGCCGGCGCCAGTGCGTCTGCCGCGGCTATGACCGGCGAGGCGCGCGCGGCGGCTCCGGCGCGCCAGCTGTACACCGTGTGACGTCACTGCTCCTTGCGCATGAGCAGCACGGCTCTCCAGGAGCCACGCGAAACTGCTCAACCTCGCCCATTGTAGCTCACGCTACAAAACACAGCGCGAACAAGGACGCTGCACAAATAATGAGAAGTACACAGCACATGCCTGTGTTATGTACTTCTCATTCTTCGTCCAGCGTCCTTGTCTGCGCTGTGTTTTTTACTTCACAATGCGCACATAGCTGGTAACAGAGGAATTCTACAGTGTTACCGAGAGGTTGGCAGTTATAGCAATTAAGCCTAATAAGGCGTACAAACTGAAGGTGGTACAGGCCTACGAGCCTAAAACCAGCCATGATGACCAGGTCGTCAAAAACGTCTATGAAGACGTGTAATCTTGAATGAGCAAAGTATAAACACACAGTACACTGCACTGATCAGTAACTTCAATGCCAACATAGGCAAGCAGGCTGGAGACCGGGCAACGGGCGCTCATGGCATAGGCTCTGGAATAGCAGGGGGGATTTATTAGTAGAGTTTGCAGAACAAATTAGTTTACGAATCATGAATACTTTCTTCCGCAAACGGGAGAACAGGAAGTGGACGTGGAAAAACCCAAATGGCGAGACTAAAAATAAAAGAGACTTTATACTGTGTGTTAACCCTGGCATCGTGCAGGATGTGGAGGTCCTTGGAAAAGATGCGATGTAGCGACCATAGGATGGTAAAAATTAGTTGTTTTTGAGGAAACGACATGGTGCAGTAACTGTCTCACTTTTCGGTGGACACGTCAACCAGGCCGTAAGAGAAAGGAGGAAGGTGGTAGTTAAAGAAGAAAGAGAGAAAGGGGTATCGTAATGGTGGTTTTCGGAATAATTTCGACTACTTGGCGATCTTTAACAAGCACTGACATCACCGTAGGATGGGAAGGTCTCCAATTAGCCTAGACTGGGAGGAAATCAAAGAAACCAGTGACGTAGAAGCCCATATGCAATATGCAGCTTCAGCTGAGAATTACAACCGAAATGTTCAAAAAACGAACGATAATCTCACAGTCATGATTACGAAGTGCGCAGTAGCAGTAGGCGGGGGGATGGTTAGACCGGATACCGGCAAGCTCTCTCAGGAGACGAAAGATTTGACCAAGAAACGCCAACGCATAAAAGCCCCTTACCACACAGGCAGAATAGAACTGGCAGAGCTCTCAAAGCCAATCAATAAGCTCAAGATGATCGACATTAGTACTACTCAAGGTGGGGTCAAAGACCTATTTCCCTGGCGTTTCACCACATAGGAGCCGAACACCAGGCTCGGCTTGTGCCCATTGTATCACCCGTGGCTTCCCGGCGGCACTGGGGATCAAACCTCGTGCCTCCCGTATGCGACGCGGATGCGCAAACAACAAGGCCACTGCTGCTGTCGATTGCCCCAATAAGGCATTTGTGTTTACTTCATGGTGCCACCTCCTTCACTGCACATCGCTGTCGCGAGATCCAGGTACTCTTCTCGGGGAAAGTGGCACTATTTCCCGAGGCAGCTGCGGCAAGTCATGGCCACATTAATGCAGACACACTTGAGGTCATGATACTACCGTCATTCTTGCGCGAGCAGTGGTATGAGCGCTCCCAGGGATCTACGAACCGAAAGTAGAAATTACCAATTCCGCATGTATGGGCATTGCCCCATTAACGCTGCTGCGTCATATCTTTACGGCGGAGCTTAAGTGTCCCCTCCAATTTTCCATCAACAACTATGAAGTACCTAACGCAACGAAACTACATTTTGCTTAACCAGTAAGGTTTGCACAGCGGTCGTTCATGTGAAACGCAACTATTCGAATTGATAACTTACCTCCATTTAGCAGTGCACGCTCGATTAACAATTGATACCATATTCATTGATTTTTCAAAACGGTCCGGCAAACTACCGCATAAACGTTTAATATTGAATCTCACCAGCATCGCAGTTTTCCGCACCTCGGCCGCAACTTCAAAGTTCAGCCTTCATTCGCCCGTACAATTGGTAGCGAGGTGCTGAAGTGGGAAGGGAATATGTCTACATAGGGCAGGCAGTGACCGCTGGTCCGCCTCATGAGAGGGATATAACTAGAAGGATAAGAATGTCATGGAGCGCATATGGCAGGCTCTTAGGCTATGAACGGCAGTTTACCAATATCCCCCAAGAGAAAATTATACAACAGCTGCATTTCACCGGTACTCTCCTATACAGGGCAGAAGCGTGGAGGATAACGAGAAGGGTTCAGCTTAAGCTGAGGACAACGCACCGAGCTATGGACAGAGAAATGATAGGTGCAACGTTAAGAGACTGGAAGCGGGCAGAGTGGGTGGGCGAACAAACGCTGGTTAATGACATCCTAGTCGAAATCAAGAGGAAGAAATTGACTTGGACGGGGCATGTAACGCGAATGCAAGATAACCGCTGGTCCTTAAGGGTAACGGAGTGGATTCCAAGAGGAGGCAAGCACAGCATAGGGCGGCAGAAAGTTAGGTGGGCGGAAGAGATTAAGAAGTTTGTGCGGATACGGTAGCCGCACCTGGCAAAGTACAGGGTTAATGGGAGAGACTTGCCCTGCAGTGGGCATAGTCGGGCTTATGATGATGGTGATGACTAGACTACTTAGTTATTCACTGCTCTTTCGCGCTATTCATCACTGGAACAAACTTTAGGATTACACTGAATTACGTTTCGAAACCGCTCCCCAGCTCTCACCCGCCGTGCTCGACCCGAGAGGGGACGGTATGTTGAGCAATACACACGGTAGACCTTGAAATGAATTTTACTGCGAGACGGAAGTATTTATACAAATATTTTTGTAGCGAGAGCTACACTGGGCTACCAGTCGAGCATTTCGCGGTGGCTGGGAGAGGAATGTTGTGCGCATGCGCCGATACCATGACAACCGGAAAGAAGCAGCAGGTTCGGCGTGCGCTTCGCCGTCGCCGCGGCTGCGCGCCCGCTCCACCGTCAGAACGAAGCGCGCCGCTCTATCACCCGAACCGCTCATCGCATGCGCAGCATTGCGTGTAACAGGCGGAGACGTAATGGGCCTCTGTATCACATCGTTTGACATGGATGCGCAGAAGGAGAGTCCAGCTGATGCTAAACGGCGGTATAGCAAGAGAAGATTAACTCTTCCGATACTGAGGATGTCGCCTGGCACTTGGCTACACACCAAAGAGAGAATGAGCGTAAGAATACGAAGAGAGCACCAGAGACGCCCGAACAGAGAGAGGAATGGCTTGCCAAATGGAGATGTCAGACTGCCGAGCGTAACAGACGTCGCATAGCCGCCGAGATGGAGCCTATATGTCAATCATTGCTAAACATACAGTGACCACAACAAGCTCAGCCAGGGAAACGTACCTCTCGCTACGTATATCCTGGCATAGCCGAGCTAGACCACTGCCAATTTTTTTCTCCTGTTCCTGCCAGTAACCAACTTGCTCAGTTCGGAGCCTTGTCAACAAGTGAGGTTTTTGTTGCGTTGACTGCTGTTATATTCTGCTTTTCAGCCCGGTCACCGAGAAAGACATCAGATTTCGACCTGGCTTGCACGGAAGGCCGTGTACAAAAAAGTACGGATTGCTTAAGTTCTAGTGTAGTCACTCAGTTCTGTCTGCATTCCGTCCGGTAATTTCGTCTGATTCAAGATTGTTATGAAAAGCGCGTAAATTTGCGCGTGGAGGGAGAATTCTGTTAAGCTAGCTTGTGCGATAGAAAACGCCGTGTCGTAATTCCAAGAGAGGAAGTCCGTAGACGTCTGCGTTTTACCACTTCATCTGCTAACTTTCACCTGTAGTATTATAGGTCATTAGATCTGTTGGGATTGAGAGGAGGTCGATAACGTCGCTCAGAGCTTAGAACTGTTGCGCTACACCTCGGGTGGAATCTGTATGTGCGTGACTTCGTCTTGCACAGCGATAGGAGATGTGACTCGACCGCGGGCTTCCTGCTTGACGCTGGGCAGCTTCGTAAATGTTCCTTGTGTAAAATGTTCTGCAAATATGCCTCGCACAGAGTAACTCAGCTCCCTTAAAATTACCGATGATACGTGCCACTAGTCCTGTAAAGTGCCATTAGGTGCGAGCGCGGGTGAGCCGAGCTCAAGTTGCAAGGAGAAGAGAGTGTGCGAAAGAAACAGTGACACATGCAGTAGCTGCCCCGCCGCTTATTCCGGTAAACAGCGCTGTATGAAAGGAAGCTACGGTGGTTGCGCTAGAAAGAGCTTTGAAATGTCCAAAACGACAAGTGCTTGCACGGAGAGGGGCAGCAGAGCGCTGTGCACAAGTTAGCGGGGATAGCGAACATTCAGCCTTCCCTGCGAGAAAAATTAGTTGGAAGCGAGCAACGGCGACTATCTCGTACTGACCCTCGTGTTTAGCAATGAAAGGCTGGTTACATGAAAAGTGAACTGGCGGCCATCGATTTGTGAAATCTTTTATCTTAATGACGGATAGCTGGGAAAGTTGGCCGAAGTTTCTCGAGCTGTACACTGCGCAGAATCTGAACAAGGACGCAAGGGAAGGCGGGACACACAGACCGCTGTGTGCGCCTTTCCCTCCCTTGCGCCCTTGCTCAGTTTAGCGCAGTGCCACACGATGAAGCTTTTCTATTCAAAGTTGCTAAGTCGCATTTTCATCTATACGTTTGAAAAAGACGAATCGACTCTTCCAACTTTACCGCCACCTCCTCGCTTAAGGGAACCTTACGGCGCAATCCATTTGCGTCTTTATACTATCGCATCCTCTTACTACGGGGCTTACGCAAACTGAGAAGGTCGCGTAGACGCGTCAACAGCCCCCCGTCCGCTGCCGTGCATCAGCTCGCCGGGGTGAAAGCGACACGAAAGCGCTGCCTTTTAGAGCTCGGTTGGTCGCGAGACACGAGAGGGGGGCGATTTGCTGCACCTGCGCTGGCAGCACACTGACAAAAGAGGCAAAACGGCGCGCGGTGTAAACGGCGCGGGCGACTTCTCCTAGCGGCCCTCGTCTCCGCAGGGAGGCATACGGGGCCGTCTATTCCTCCTCTTCTCGCGCCTATGGGGCCCGCTTTATACTTGCGGGCTTTCTTTACGAGTCGGGCCTCCGGCTGGGCGGACCGCGCGCCCGCTGCGCGTTCAACCTGGGCCGAGGCCGTAAAGTTTACAGGCGCGCGCTTTCGTCGGACGGGGACCGTCTTCGCTGCGGACCGGGCTTTGCTTATGGCTGCAGCGGCGCTTCGGGTTATTGTCTTGGCGACTGCCACAGGCGGCAACAACAGCCAGGGCTATCGTCGAGGCGGCCGCCGCTGAATCGCGAAGAATCGCCGCCCGGCTTCTGTGCGCAGAGTGCTCAGCAGTCGAGGCGAATCAGCCGTTACGGCCCCTTCGTGGCGCGCGCGTTGCTGCAATTATATCCGCGAAAAGTTAATGCCACCCGGAGAGATAAACTGGACGGATGTCTGCTTTCCGCATTCGTCCTGTTTACTGTTGCACTGGCAACAGCAACTAGACGTAGCGAACGCAAACGTCACTATACACTTGCAAATGCGAGCGCAAAGGCACTCGCGGACGTTAATGTAAAGTCGGACGACGTCTGAAGCCTCCAGTTGCTCGCTACAGCTGGACACTACACTAGCGAGAGATGTGCCAAGTTTATAACAGAGAATGACGATGGACAAGCTGGTAGTGCACAGTAGAAGCGGGGTATGCAATCCAAGCAGAGCCTCTCGAGGCTGTCTATTGCCGCGAGGAAAAAATCAGCACAAACAAGGTTCTCGATGGAAAACAGCGAAACCCTTAGTCAATAATGTTTTGCTGAAACACGCACTCATTTTTGTCGATGGATGACGTAAACGGATACTGACGAAAGGAGAGGAACTCTGAGTGAGGCTGTCAGAATAAATATAAGCTCATTCAGGCTTTATCGACGTGGTTTCTGAATGTTCTTTATATTTTTTTTGCACATGCATCTGAGTAGACATCTCTGCTTCGGAAAGGTGGCCTGCTTTCATTGACGCCTTCACGAGCAGACTACGCTGCACAAGTCACGTGAGCTAGAGATCACATTTCTTCGTGTCCAGCTTTCTTGGACACCACTTTGAATTGTGAAGAAACTGTGTATGAACATAGTATTGATGGGAATGGTACAACGGTCCGATGAGTAGCGGAATTTCGCTTTTTAACTTTATCCTGCACCGGCATCTAGTAGTTAAGACTCACATCGAAAACCATTGAGGTGCGTTTTAACAATAATTGGCAGAAAACTACAAGCGTCCCGAGGAGGGGTCTGTGGCTATATAAATTATTATGGTGCAATGAAGCGATGGCGTAGAGGTAGAGCATCTGCCTCGCGTGCAAGAGGACCGGGCTGAAATCCCGGTGCTATGCAATTCCCCGCCGGATTAAAAAAAAATCCACGCGTCGGTGGAATTGCATAACCAGGCTTGGGGTGCGGCCTGATCACGGTGACTAGAACCGACAACGCACTCCCTTATGAGAACGGGATTTGGCCACCCCGGTGTAGTACTTGGCCACAACCTCCTCTATGAGTACACCTGTTAACCCTCGGCCTTCAGTTCCCAGCGGCTGCGGTGCAACTGACCGAGTTCGGACCTGTGACGCAGCGGAGGGTGCTAAAAATCTCTAGGCAGCCATTGGAATCTGAACCTGGCAACGTTTAACGCTAGAACCTTATCTAGCGAGGCTAGCCTAGCAGTGCTGTTCGGGAAACTAGCGGGCATTAAATGTAATTTCATAAGGCTTAGTGAGGTTATAAGGAGAGATGAGGCGTATACAGTGCTAAAGGGCGGGCACGTACTATGCTATCGTCGATTAGCGGACAGTCGAGAACTCGGTGTTGGGTTTCTCATCAATAATTATATAGGTTTTTAAACATAGAGGAATTCTGTAGTATTAAACAGAGGGTGGCAGTTATCGTAATTAAGCTTAATAAGAGGTAGAAACTGAAGGTGGTACAGGCTGACGTGTTGACATCAAGCCATGATGACTAGGCCGTCGAAAGCTTCTATGAAGACGTGGAATCGGTAATAAATTTCAAGGCAATAAATAAGGACAATACAGGTTCTGTCCTGTCCCCTTAATGTGTTGCGCTTAAAAGAATTCTGCCTTGAAAACATGAACCAACCAGCCCGCAAACGCTGCTGAAATCGGGAATAAGCAAAGTCAGTATACAGTTCATTGCATTGATGGGTGACTTCTATGCCAAGGTAGCCAAGAAGGAGGCTGGATACCAGGCAGTGGGCGACTATGGCATAGGCTATAGAAATAACAAGGTGGGGATATTAGTAAAGTTCGCAGAGATCAATAACTTACGGATCATGTATACTTTCTTTCGCAAACAGGATAACAGGAAGTGGACGTGGAAAAGCGCCAATGGTGTGACTAGCGAGTATGTTTTTGCAGGCTAGTTGGTGCCTAAGCATTCTGGGTTTTTTGCGCAAAAGACACGACACAAAAGAAACGAGGTAGACAGGACAAGCGCTTGTCCTGTCTACCTCGTTTCTTTTGTGTCGTGTCTTTTGCGCAAAAAACCCAGAAGGTGTGACTAAAATATTGGAGGGGGCACTTAAGCTCCGCCTTAGTGGTATGACGCGAGTGTCATGGGTCAATCCCCATATATGCAGAGGGTCATTCTCTAATTTACATTCATAGTTCCCTCGGAGTCCTCACACGCCGCCTGGCGCAGTAATGCAGCTGTTAAGCTATGCGCCACTGCCCTGCGACGGCAACTGCTGCCAGCGGTGGGCCATGTGCGACGCAGGTTGCTCTTTTCGAGCGACAAGTCATTAATTTAACGGCCTGCCTGCCATGGTGGGCACTTTGCCCACTATACGGTAGGCAGCTTTTGATAACGCCGGAAAGTCCCGTGACCTAGGCGGCGTACCTGCTTCCTGGATTGCTCTCTGGGGACCACCTGACAGAGCTATGACCGTGATATTTCACTCACAACGCCGATGGCGCCGACACCGGATTCTCTGGAGAACAGGGCCTTTAACGCTATCGCGTTTAAATGAAACAGACTTCATACTGTGCGCTCACCCCCCTGGTATCGTGCAGGATGTGAAGGTCCTCGGGAAGGTGAGCTGTTGCGACCATAGGATGGTAATGTCTCGATTTAGCATAGACTTGAAGAGGAAACGGGATAAACCAGTGAGGCGGAAGCCCGTCAACGAGTTAGCGGTAAGAGGGAAAGTCTCGCTGCAGGATCTCGCTGCATAACAGATGTAAGAGGCTTTAACTGAGGAAGACAAGCTTAATGTCGAAGCAATGAACGATAATCTCACAGCCATCATTACGGAGTGCGCAGTAGAAGTAGGCGGCAGGATGGTTAGGCAGGATACCGGCAAGCTATCTCAGGAGGCGAAAGATCTGATTCAGAAACGCCAACGCATCAAAGCCTCTAACCCCACAGGCAGATTAGTGCTGGCAGACCTATAAAAACTAATCGATAAGCGCATGGTAACCGACGTAAGAACGTATAATGTGGAGAGACTCGACTCTCGAGCATGCGCTAAAGAACGGAGGTAGCCTAAAAGCAGTGAAGAGGAAACTAGGCACAAGTAAAAACCAGATGTATGCGTTAAGAGACAAGCAGGGCAATGTCATTAGCAATATGGATAGGATATTTGCGTAAGTCTATACAGTAGGCAATGTAATCAGAACGTTAATGAGAGAGGCAGTAGCGCACAGCAATGGGATATCCCGGCAGTAACGAAAGAGAAAGTTAAGAAAGCTTTAAGCGCAATGCAAAGGGGGGAAACTACTGGTGAGGGTCAGAAAAGAACAGATCTGTGCAAGGACGGTGGCGAGATTGTGCTAGACGTAAGAAAGTATAATGTGGAGAGACTCGAGCATGCTCGAAAGAACCGTGGTAGCCTAAAAGCAGTGAAGAGGAAACTAGGCATAGGTAAAAACCAGATGTATGCGCTAAGAGACAGATACGGCAATGTCATTAGCAATATGGATAGGATATTTTTGCACAAGTCTATAGAGTAGTCAGTGTAATCAGAACGTTAATGAGAAAGGCAGTAGCGCACAGCAATGGGACATCCCGCCAGTAACGAAAGAGAAAGTAAGGAAAGCTTTAGGCGCAATACAAAGGGGGAAAAGAGCTGGTGAGGGTCAGTAAAAACAAGGACGGGAGGGGGGGGGGGAGATTGTGCTAGAAAGACTAGTCAACTTATATACGCAATCCTTATAACTTCTAGCGTACCGGAAGCATGCTAACATTATCTTAATCCATAAGACTGGGGACGTCAAGGACTTGAAAAATTACAGACCTGTCAGCTTACTCTCTGTTGCCTACAACGTATTTACTAAGGTAATCGCTAATAGAGTCAGAACAACCTTATACTTCAATCAACCAAACGATTAGGCAGGCTTTCCTATAGCGCACTCCACAAAAGACCATATTCACACTCTCAATCTGGTGATAGAGAAATACGTGGAATTCAAACACCTCCTATATATACCCTTCATAGATCAGGAGAAAGCATTTCCCTCAGTACAAATGTCAGCTGTCATGCTGGCTCTATGGAATCAGGGTGTAGATGAGCTTTATGTAAACATACCGGAAGTTATCTATAAGGGCTCCGCAGCCACCATAGTCCTTCATAAAGCCAGAAATGAAATTAAAGTCAGGAAGGGTGTCAGGCAGAGAGACGCCATCTGGCCAGCGTTATTGACCGTCTGTTTACAAGAGGTATTCTGAGGCCTTGATCGGGAACGGTTGGGAATCAGAGTTAATGAAGAATACCTCAGTAATGTGCAATTAGCTGATGGCATTGTCTTCTTAAGTCACTCAGGGGATGAATTTCAAAGCGTGATCAATATCTTAGACAGAACGGAGCAGGCAGAACAGAAGAACAAATTAATGTTCAACAGACTCGCAAAGGAACAGAACTTTACGATTGCTAGAGGGGCTCTGGAAGTGGTAAGGGAATACGTCTACTGAGTACAGGGTAATGAATGCAGATCCGGATTACCCGCAAGGGCACCTTGAGTCTCAAGGTGATGGTGCTTGGTGCCACCATGGACACTTAGCCCCGATATCGAAGCTGTAATCCACACCGTGGCGATAGGTTGTAAGGTGCAGGGTAGAAACTATGAGCGGTGGCGGTAGAGGCTATGGTCAAACCCCGGCCGACGGGATCCCCATCTGTATACCAGGTTACCAGGTAGGGGGCTGCGGGAGCTTCTTGTGTCTATAAGGGTGGAGCGCAAGTGACAGAATAGGAACCCTTAATCTATGCATGCCTCATTGATTCTCAATTTTTCTCTCTGGAAAAAAAACGTTTGGAACCGAAAACGGTACCGCACCGAAAGAATAAAAGTTCCAACTTCGAAATCTGCTGAAAATTTCCCACAGCTCCTTATAGTGCACGCTGTTGAGCAAAACGCGCCAGTGCTCGCGCAATCAGTGTTTGTAATACTAAAGTGGCTAGTGACTAACATAGGCGACGAATACGAAGCAAGAAAACTCTCCTCCGGAGATCTGCTTGTACAGGTGAAGTCCAAGAAGCAGAGTAATGTATTACTCAAACAAGAGAAACTTGCTGACCTTGATATTACAGAAACACCTCACAGGAGCCTGAATGGCTTTCAGGGAGTAATTTCTGAGTGGCTGCGAATGGCAGAGGATGAAAACGAGCTCATCGAGAATTTGCGAGACCAAGGCGTAACGTCCCTTCGCCGCATCACTATCAGGAGTAAAAGGGGAAGAAAAAAACACCACCTCACATTGTGCTAACATTCGGCAGCACCCGTTTGCCCGAGTCTCTCCGGGTTGTATTCATCAGGTGCCCAGTGCGCCCATACATTCCTAACCCTAGGAGATGTTTCAAATGCCAAAGGTATGGCCATGGCAGTAAGACATGTAGAGGCAAGGAGGCCTGTGGCAAATATGCCGAAACCGAACATGATACAGACAACTGCCAATCAACTGAAACAAAGTGCGCAAATTGCAAAGGTCCACATACAGCCTACTCGCGAACCAGTGAAGTATCCAAAAAAGAAAAGCAAATAATCAATCTGAAAGAGAAAATGTATCTTACCCTGAGGCACGAAAAAAAGTTAAATGCAGAGACATTGAGGTCATATGTTGACATGAAATGCCCTGTGACAATGCCATTCGGTTCCTAAACTTAATGCTAACCTTCAACGAAAACCACATCTGCTGGAGCTACTCACCTAGAACTGAGAAAGCGCTATTGCCTTATGTCTCATCGCACTTCAAGCTTATTAAAAAAGCCATAGCTAGCCTCTGCTTAAGGAATGCTTTGCAGAAGACCTGCCCTCATGCAGTGAATGACAGCTTTCACCAGCAAGTCCGCCGTCTTAGTGATGCAGGCTATCCGGCTGACCGGCTGACTGCAGTTGGTGAGTCGATGCTGCAGAGAATTAAGAACCAGAGCACACGTGTTCCCGGAAATGTTAGACTACAGGGGAAGAAAGTTGAAGTGGTGCCCTATTTTCACGGTGTATCACATAACCTGAAGAAAGGGGCACAACGGCACGGCGTGACGGCGGTCTTCTCTGCACCTTGTAACCTGTCTGATTTGTGTTCACGAATATCGAAGGCCAGTGAGGGGAGGAAGTCCAAGTGCTGCAATGTGAAGCATGCGAACAAGTTCGTTGCTTGTTCGACTCGTGTCGTTTACAAGTTACTCCTGTCATGTGGTAGGCTGTACACGGGCCAAAGTGGCAGATGTGGTAATGACCGCGCACGCGAACATAGCAATTCTCTGAGAAATTTGTCTGATCAAAATAACCTCCCACGTCACTGCAGGAGTTGTAAAGATTGTGCTCCGGCTTTTAACAACATGTCAGTCACCGGAAAAGGACAAAACAAGGAGGAGGGGGAAATCCTGGAGGCCTACCATATTAGTTTGCAAGGCAGTGACACATGCGTCAGTGCACCGTCTTTATACCGCACTGACAAGGAATTTAATTTCTTAAGCAAAAGTGTGCGTGTGCAAGTTTGACAGGCAAAGTATGTGCCTTTTGTTTGCCAGTTATGGAGCGTGTGTCCACTCCTTGGTGAATCGCCACTTTTGTATTTGTTTTTAGTTTTTTAGTGTGTCTGATACGCATGCGTCTTCTGGTGTCCTAAGTTGGCCGTTTCTCGATTAAACTTCAGTTGTTAGTCCAGCGTTGTCCTCTGTTCTCCCGTTGTCTCGTGCTTTCGCTGGTGAAGTTATGTCTGAAATACACCAACTAGCCCGCATGGTTACCTTGCTACAGACAGATACTAGGCTACACCTGAACTAAACCGAATTACCGGTAAAGAGTGACCACAAATTTCTGGGCAGAACTTTTGACAAAAAACTAACCTTTTTGCCCCATATAAAGAACCTGAAGAAAGCTTCTCGATCATTAAACATATTAAAGGTGCTTTCACGTAAACTCTGGGGGTCTGATAGGACCTGCCTTTTATACATCTACCGCAGCATAGTTCGCTCTTGCCTAGATTATGGGTGCATAGTGTACAGTTTGTGGGGACCTGCCCTGCAGCCCCCTGAGTTTGTTTTCCCGTGAGGCACCGTGCAGCCGCAGTCTCACCTCGAGGCTGAGCGCATTCCCTTTTCAGTTACATTAACTGGCAAGAGAGGGCGCCAGCATCGCTGCGGGGGAGACTGCCAAAGCCCGCGCGCGGGAGAGGGGTTTCGGCTGAGATCATCGGCGCGAGCGGACGCGTCGCTCGCGGCTCCGCTCTTCGCCGGCGGGGCGAGGAAGCGACGAGGAGACAGGCTCCCGTGCTCGTCCCGTACGGCCTTCGGAGTTTATATCCCTTGCCCTAGCGCGGGCGAACATTTGCTCGGAACCTTGCTGGTGAGTCGGACGACCTCAATTCATTAGCGTACCTTGTTGCTAGCTGGCGTTATTGTTTCTGTAGCAATAAATGCCTGTTTGTGTCAGCTAATGTGTCGTTCCTTTGTTCCCCCAGAGCAAGGCCCACCGTGGTCGGCGAGCGCTCGGTAGCGCACGCCACCACGGGGTGGGGTCCGGGCGGCTTTGAACCGTGTCAGCCGCGATTGAGTGGCCAGAACGTATTTATCTCCCCATTCAACCCCCACAAGTTCAGCTCGGCCGCCCTACCTGAGGCAATTAGATCGAGTACAGCTCAGGCCTGCGCCTTGCAAGTGGGGCATATATGACACCGCTCATAAACAGTCTATATATACAATGTATCGAACCACCCCTTGCAGATAGAAGATCCATGCTCACATGTACATACATCCTAAAAAACCGTGCACTGCCAAAACATCTCTGCTACTCCATAGTTGCAAAGTGCTCGTTTAAGCAGCTTTTCAGTCACAAACCCAATTCAACGAAACCACTTATGTTCCATTTTGAAGAAATTCGCCAGGAATTACGTATTCTGGATACGCTACCTGTTGTTGCCCAGAGACCCGAACCACTGCTATCTTGGTACATCTTTCCTGCGGTAGGCGACTACACACTGACACAATTTCACAAAAAGCAAACTCCAGGTGAACACATATTACAAGAATTTTTGGCGCTAGACGAAAAATACGAAGAATACATAGCATTTTATACAGAGGGTTCTAAAACAGCACTTCACGTCGGAAGTGCTGTAGTGCAAGATAAATGGAAAAAGGTAGTCAGGTTGCCTCAGTGCGCGTCAATTTTCTCAGCCGAATGTAATGCTATTTCGGTGGCTGTATCAAAAATAGTCAAAAAGAACATTCAAAACAGCATTAGCTACACGGACTCGCTGAGTGTAATCACCGCAGTGAACGCCAGAAATGGGAGAGCACCTTTAATAGGAAATATAATACAGAACATAATAACTGCTGAAACGGGACATGAAATTATGCTCTGTTGGATACCAAGCCATCTTGGAAATAGTGGCAACGAGAGAGCTGACGCGCAAGCTGCTCAAGCTATGGAAGTCAGATAAGGAAGTCAGGACTGTAAATATACCCTATGGAGATTACATAAAGTTAGTAAAAAATAAGCCTAAAGAAAAATGGCAGTCTGCATGAAATAGTGAAAATAACAACCTACATTTAGTAAAACCTATTCTGAGAGAATGGAGATCATGCAGGCATCAGGAACGTTTTATAGAGGTAATTTTATGGCGCCTGTGCATCGGACACACACACTCAACACATAGCTTTCTACTGAAAAAACAAACCTTTATGCGAGAAATGTGGAAATGAGCTCACAGTAAATCACATCCTATTATCGTGCATAGAACTCCAACAAGTAAGGAAAAAATTATTTTACTGTATTTTACAACGAACGCATTCCCTTCCACCCCAATTTACTTTTAGGAGATAATCCACTTTAAGATACTTCATCTGTTCTAAGTTTCCTGAAAGAAGCGACGATCTTAAACAAAATATAATATCACAGAACCATGAATTCTAAAAATTCTTACCCTGTGCTTTGACGCATTTTGTGATACACCTCATCCATTTTCCCAGGCGTTAGAAGACGCTGAAGTCTTTGTTGCTCCTCGGAGTCCTTGCCCGCACAAAGACTCTCGCTGAGGACACCATATTTTCGAAAAAAAACCATTCGTTTGGCGCATAATAGCTTGAGTTGCTTATGCGCCATAAAAAACAACACAATACAATACAAGACAGATCCGGATCATGAGAGGAAAATAACTCGAAGAATAAGAGTGTGGTGGAGCGAATTTGCGAGGTTCTCACAGATCATGAATCTCAGTTCACCAACGTGTCTCAAGCGAAAAGTATATAACAGCTGTATCTTACAGGTACTCACCTACGGTGCAGAAGCGTGGAGGCTAACGGGAAGGGTTCAGCTCAAGTTAAGGACAACACAGCGAGCCATGGAAAAGACAATGATACGTTTAACTTTAAGAGACCGGAAAAAGGCAGAGTGGGTGATGGGAGAAACGCGTGTTAATGACATCCTTGTCAAAATCAAGAGGAAGAAATGGGCTTGGGCAGGGCAGGTACTTACTGCGAAGGCAAGAGAACCGCTGGTCCTTAAGGGTAACGGAGTGGATTCCAAGAGAAGGCAAGCGTAGCAGTGGGCGGCAGAAGGTTAGGTGGGGGGATGAGTACAAGTTTGCCGGTGCAAGATGGCCGCTGCTGGCACAGGATCGGGTTAATTGGAGAGATGTGGGAGAGGCCTTTGCCCTGCACTGGGTGTAGTCAGGCTGATGATGATGATGATGGTGCAATCTTATGATATGCGTAAAATTTGCGCTCATAAACAACTTCTCTTTGACAAAAAAATGCGTTTGTCCAGTATTTATGGGTAAGAAGCCAGTCTTCTGTGACGCTCTTAAAGAGTTGGTTATTTAATTCGGTAGGCCTAACACGAGAGAGCAGGTGCGGAGTCTTCTACAGAGAAGAACAGCAGCGCTGCTTTACACAGGCCAGTGAAAAGCACTTGACTTGTCATTTGCCCTTCGTACACGTCCTTCTCTTGTAAAGAATAAAAATGAAGCGATTTCCGCAAGATAATAATAATAATTGGTTTTTTTTGGGGAAAGGAAATGGCGCAGTATCTGTCTCGTATATCGTTGGACACCTGAACCAACGATATATGAGACAGATAATGCGCCATTTCCTTTCCCAAAAAAACCAATTATTATTATTATCTTGCGGAAATCGCTTGCGCAAGATCCAAAAATTCTGGTTTGGCATATCAGACATCCAGTTTAATTTACGTTTAGGTTATAGCAATTCTTACCCCGCGCGCGTCTCTGGGTTGCTGTCAGTGCGACAAGTAATCACGTTAGGCACACTGCGGGTAGCACTGTCATGGTGTGCAGGTATTGCACTACGGCCCTGTTTTGTTCTTGGTGGAAACAAAGCGGAGTCGAGGCAAGCGTGAGAAGTCTGCTGCTGCTCACTGCCTTTGTGCCACTTTGCTTCTTTGTGTACCAGTGCATACGAATAGGCGCCCCTGGAGGGAGGCGCAGCGCGGGTATCCCTGGCAGCCCGAAGGGCCGCGCGGTCGATGGGCGCAATATTGGCCCGATCAGCTGTCATCCGTCCAGCAGGAGCCAGCGGCGCTGCTTTTGTTCGCCGCCCGTGACCGGCTCACTCCCGAGCGCCAGTCAGTCCGGAAGCGCTGCCCCGTTGCTCGGCTGCCGCGTCGGCAGGCGCCTTCGTCCGCATCGACTTGGAGGCGCGAAGCTGCCCGTTCCACTGTCGGTGCCGTGACAGAGGGCCTCTTCTCTTCGACGGAGGAGATCGACTGGCCTGATTTATTGCGCCGACACGCAACGCTTTTGGCGGCATCCCGCAGCGCGTGGCGCGCCAGATTGGCCGGGATTGCGGCGCACGCTGCTAATGAACTCTGATGATGCATGCGCGGGCTGCGCTGCCATCCGAAGCTCGAAAAAGGGTGACCTTGCGCCCGTCGGGTGATCATTTTTCAATGCTGAGAGGGTGGCCTCCGGTTTTGTCCTGACGAGCATCGCATGAACATGCTCGCGCGTGAGCGCATTGTTCTCGCGCTGAGAGATCTGGAATCCCAAGGACATGACGATTCTCGCTGTCTGTACTTCAGTGGCGTTCAACAGCCGCTACAGCCACCGCAGGCATTTTGACGCGCATGTTTTTGTTTGTGCCGCTTGCCTCAGCGGTTGGTGTGAGTCACGAGTATAGCGAACGCATTGACGCTGAATCATGCTCTCGTTGCGGAGACATTAAGCCTATTTTCTTTTCGACGAGTTGCCCTCAGAGCGGAGGTCGCTCGTTTTAGAAAAAAAATTACAGCGTCAGTTATTTGCTTATTTTAGTTCCACAAAATAACATCGCATGATAGAACCCTTCTACATGATCCCTTTTACACGACGTGACTTCCTCACCAGCTGACGCTAAAGACTCGTGCCACATTAAGTGAACATCAGTCCAGCTATTTTTTAGTGTTTATTTTCAAGACACACCCCAAAAAACCGTATTTTTCGTGAACACAGTTTTGAACACCGGTGTGCGATGTACGCTGTAGCTCCAGCTTAATCTGCTCCGGATTCCATTAAGACCTTTTTCAATATACTGATTGGCAGCCTCGGACGTCTCTTCTGTTCAAAACACAAGTTTGATCTAGCGCTAGTCTCACTTCTTTTATAATAAAGTAGGCTTGACGGCTTTCAGATGATCGTCTGCTGCTGTTCATCCTCTTCCTCACCTGCTAGTTCCTTTATGCTCTGAAAAGACAACAGGGCACAATCGTGCCTTTTCTACGTCTCCTTTTACTCTGTCTTTTCATCTCTCCGCTGGTCCGAAACATTATGCATTTCAAATGGAATAGAAACCAGCCGAGCGCGGTCTCGACGGTTTCGACGAGTTGCCCTCAGAGCGGAGGTCGCTCGTTTTAGAAAAAAAAATTACAGCGTCAGTTATTTGCTTATTTTAGTTCCACAAAATAACATCGCATGATAGAACCCTTCTACATGATCCCTTTTACACGACGTGACTTCCTCACCAGCTGACGCTAAAGACTCGTGCCACATTAAGTGAACATCAGTCCAGCTATTTTTTAGTGTTTATTTTCAAGACACACCCCAAAAAACCGTATTTTTCGTGAACACAGTTTTGAACACCGGTGTGCGATGTACGCTGTAGCTCCAGCTTAATCTGCTCCGGATTCCATTAAGACCTTTTTCAATATACTGATTGGCAGCCTCGGACGTCTCTTCTGTTCAAAACACAAGTTTGATCTAGCGCTAGTCTCACTTCATTTATAATAGAGTAGTCTTGACGGCTTTCAGATGATCGTCTGCTGCTGTTCATCCTCTTCCTCACCTGCTAGTTCCTTTATGCTCTGAAAAGACAACAGGGCACAATCGTGCCTTTTCTACGTCTCCTTTTACTCTGTCTTTTCATCTCTCCGCTGGTCCGAAACATTATGCATTTCAAATGGAATAGAAACCAGCCGAGCGCGGTCTCGGTTGCTTTCCGTTCCATTCTTCCAACCCATTCCACGCTACAAATTCCGGCGTCTAGCTCTCCGACTGCTTGTAAGTCAGCTATTTTTGTTCATCGCGGTCCTTACTTGGCCTACAGTTTCTGCTCTCAGCCTAAAGAGCTGGTTCTGAGCTAAAAGAGGCGAGTCTTGCATCCCAAAGTCTGAAAATAAATTATTTTGTGCTCGTGCTTTCGTAACATCAACAATTATAGAGCAATTGTATTCATGGTGATGCCCCGTTTTACTGTGGAAGCAGGGCTGCCGACCCCTTCTCTAATATGCAGCCAAATGTGCCGTAAGCCCGGCTACGTGATTCGAACTTACCGTGCTTTCAACACCCTGTAACGCAAAGGGCCAGGCTGACCTTTCACGCATCCAGGGCCAAAGGGATGAATCCCTGCAGCTTGTGCAATCTCCCGAGCAGGCTGGTGTCTGCCGGCGCTAGCTTTTTTCGAATGTCGCCTTTTCTGACTATCTCAGCTGCTGGTAGGACATCTTAGCATTGGTAGAGCACGCGTCGCCCCATCCTGTTTAGTTTGCTCAGCACGAGATGGCGCTGAAAGTTCTTGAACTTGCGCTTTAATAGCAGCTTGCACTGTCGTTCGCGGCGTCGACCGATTGCTTGCCTTTACGTCCGGCCTGCCAAAGGCACCGCTGCCAGTGTGCGCCCAGTGCAGGGCCCATCTGGCGCCTCTCGTTCCAGCAGAACGTTCCAGCCATCGTTCCAGCAGAAAGAGTCGTGTAACATTTTTAAAGCGAAACCTTTACTCGCCGCGAACTTGCGATTTCGCCGTGGCGGTGCTCCGAGGAGGCACATGACGTAACAACGCGTGCCTCGCCGCGGATATTTCTCTCTCTCTCTCTCTCGCTCCCTAGTCACTACTGTACTGCGCATGCGCCACTAGTTGCACCGAACCACAGGTGTTCGGCCGCTGCGCAGCGCCGCACCTTTCCTCAAAATCCAATTTTCAATCTTTATTCTTTCCCTCCCTTATTTATCCCTTCCTTTACGGCGCGGTTCGGGTGTCCACCGACATATGTGAGACGGTTACTGTGCCCTTTCCTCTCCTGAAAACAAAACAAGTAAGCCCACGGCGTCCATAGAGTTCTTGGCGTTGACAACTTTGCCAAGGCCGTTCATTTTCACGAAAAGAAAGGCGCACAACCGGCTCCATGGGCCAGTGGAGACTGGAATCTCGCTTTCATGTACGTGGCGTTGGTGTCGAACTACAAAAGGCTGCTTTGATTGCGTTCCGCACACTAGATAGGCAACGCGCCCTCCCTGCCAACCTGGGAGGTGGCATCCAGTTAATGGTTGATCGCGAGAGATTGATCACCAAATGAACGCTGCGGCCTAGCTATTGCTGCAGTGCCGCATGCAAGCCACAACGCTGTCAGCGCTAATGCATTCAGGCCACATCTCTCTCTCACCACCGCCACATGTATCAAAGCACGAATGAGGCGTCCGCACATCCAGGGAGCCAGTTACGCGCCCTTCCTTTCCGCAAAGCCATCGCCATTGTCATCGCCATTGTGAAGCCATTGTCAGCGCCAACGCCAATGGACACAGTAAACGCCGACATCTTTCGCTTTGTATATATCGTGGATTAGCTGAGCTAATCCACATTAATTTTTCGTGAACTGCGTACTGCGGGAAGCAAAAGGAGTGCAATTTCACGCGCTGCTACGTATTTCGCTGTTTTTGCGACTTCGATTTCGCCGAGCAGGAGCGCCACGGATCGAAATGAGCAAACGGCCTGTCTCGACAGGAGGCATTGCCGGAAAGTGTGGCGATGACACCGCTGTTTTTGTCTCCAACAGCTGATGGGACGTATTTTCGGAGAAGACAGACAGATAACACATTCATGTTAAAATCTTCACACCGAGAAATTATGCACAAGCCTATTTTAATGCGAAATCATATATGGCTCACGAGGTAGAAAATTTGGCGTTGTCGTTGTCCACGTAAGAAGGTCCGAAAACCCGCGTGACCTCAGGATGTCATCGGCAGTGCTTACATTAGGAAAGAAAGAAAAGCGAAATTTCTTAAATAAAGTTTCTCCCAAAGTGGGTTTCAAACCCAGGCCGGCGCAAACAGATCAGACACGCAGGCGACTTCATTAAGAGCACTGCGTCATCACCGCAGCACAACACCCCGCGCGCTGAGCTGCCAGTCTCTCGCGTTGGGTCTGGGTATCGTCGTCTTCATCAACTTCATATATCCTAAGATTCCACTACAACAATTAATATATCCGCAGATCTCCCCTCGGGAGGCTTGCATTAATGTTTTTGCTATAATCAAAAACGTTCCCCATTGGTTTATTATGGTAGTCTTAACTATTCCATGCGACCGATGGGCAAATTTAAAAAAAAGATTTTGCTAAGCATCGGAAGAATGGACTTTAAATATTTCCACAACGGTACCTTACAATATTTCACAGTTGCCTCAAAATTAAAACTGATGTCCAAAAATCCTGAACTTGTATGTTACGAACGCATTTTGAAACTTGCTAGCAGGCAGTGATCGTAGAGACCAGAGCAGACCGCCCTCGTAAGGCTTTCTCTAAAGGAGCCATGGCAGCCCATTTTCGAACATGAACTTAATAAAAGCATGAAACCCCTGCTGTTTCTCCATGCCCCATAAAACTAATATCAATGTGTAGGAAAGTTACCTTCCGGGATAGGAAAAAGAGAGTCAGCACAACATGCGGAATCGACCATCAAAACAAAATCATGAATTGTGATAAGTGCATTGTGTACAACATCCCGCTGTCTTGCGGCAGGATATACGTGGGCCTCACCGAAATATGGATAAACATCAGACTAGATGAGCATCGAAGAAACTGCGGCAAAATTAACAGTGCAAGCAATCTCGCCAAGCATGTAGCTCGCTGCACAGAATGCATCCCAAGATTCGAGGAAACCACTATAATCGGACAGTTCAAAGACCTGAATGAAAGAGTAATCTATGAAGCATACCAAATGGCACGGGCCGGTTCCACGGAATGCGTAAGCGGTCCATCGATAGTGCTGACGCACATCATCATCATCATCATCATCATCATCATCATCATCATCATCATCATCATCATCATCATCACTACACCCACTGCAGGGCAAAGGCCTCTCCCATGTCTCTCCAATTAACCCTATCATTTGCCAGCTGCATCCACCCTATGCCTGCTGACTTCTTAATATCATCCGCCCACCTAACCTTCTGCCGCCTCCTGCTACGCTTACTTTCTCTTGGAATCCACTCCGTTACCCTTAAGGGCCATCGGTTATCCTGCCTTCCCATTACAAGCCCTGTCCAAACCCATTTCTTCCTCTTTATTTCGACTAGGATGCCTTTAACCCGCGTTTGTTCCCTCACCCACTCTGCCCGCTTCCGGTCTCCTAACGTTACACCTATCACTTTTCTTTCCGTGGCTCGCTGCGCTGTCCTTAACTTAAGCTGAACTCTTTTCGTTAGCCTCCACGTTTCTGCCCCATAGGTGAGTACCGGCAAGATACCGCTGTTGAACACTTTTGTCTTGAGGGAAATTGGTAAACTGCCACTCATGATCTGAAAGTTCTGACGCACAGCGCGATTCAATTCTTAACAAGCAGCGCGACGGAAAGTGGTGATGCACCGGTTACGGTTTAATGAATAGCACACAACATCTTGTATCTCATACGTGTTTGTATATTTGTTCTTTGTGTTTGAGTATATAAGGAGAGCAGTACATTTAATAAGCAGGTGAAAATTTACACACGTAGCTGTTTTGTCCTGTTTCTTTGTAACTAGTCTTTGTGCCAATGTATAGCTCGCCAACCTGAAGATGAAAAACCAACTAGCCGCCATTACAGCATTGCTTGCTAATACAGAATTTTGTTCCCGGTATGTCAAACTATAATTGCTTGAAATTTGAGCTCATTTGGTGCGGCATGTATTTAAATTTTTTAGTTCTTTTTTTTTCCAAAACAGCTGGCTGGTCTGGCAGCCTTTGATTGCTGCTGTGTTGGGGTGCTTGCATGCACGCCGTCGACGGTGGCCTCTCGGAAAGAAGCCAGATAAAAATAATTTCTTTTCCTTTCGGAAGCCTTTAAGATAGTAGTTATTCTTGGAGAAGTAGGCTTTTTAATAGATCCCGTCTTGAGACTGTCGAAATCGATGGTCTCACACTGTATCATTAAAGCATACAGTTGGAAGCATAATACTATTCGTTTATTACGGGAGTGGTCTGCTTATAGCAGCGAGGTGCCCAGAACAGTAACATGCTCACCAGTTACTCGTATATGAGGGACGACCGCTACCCCGATCACCCAAGTAAGGACTAGAGACGTATCCTTTGACATCGCAGCCCGCATAAGAGACGACGCTGCGGCGTGCAAGGGGTGTAAGCTCTTCACTTCACCTTCGTTCTTTATCTTCAGTTCAGATATTACAAAATGTTTGCACAAACTGCTGGGCCAATAGCCGAAGCTAGACTAGGCCTAATGTACACATTAGTTTTTGCAGCAGCAGAAGATACCAACATGAAACTGGGTTATGAATGATTAGTGAACAAAGTAATAGTGAGCAACATTCAACGGTTTTTTAACAAACATAACCCCCAGTCTTCGAAAAGTAGAAGCGCTTAATAGAAAACAGGAAATTGTTAGCCATGCTGATTTCAAGTTCTACACTATTCCATACTTTCACCCCGCAATACTGAATTAGGCGCTGACGATAGGCATTTTGGGTTACAGGGTAATTACAAATAATATTGCTTGCATTTCTAGTATTCCTGTTAGGCGACACAAAATTATTAATTCAAAGCGGGTAATTATTTTGTATAATGTTTTTTACTACCATTGCGATTCTCATTTCATATAGCATAGGAAACTGCAAAATCTGTAACCTATTAAACAAAGGAACACTGGACTGACACCTGTTCGAGTATGTTATTATTCGCAGTGCTCTTTTCTGCAAAGAGATAATTTGATGAATCTAAGATCTGTATGTACTAGCCCATGACTCGCAGCAGTGGGTCAAATGACAATGAAAAAAATAAAAATAAATGATCTTCAGCACAGATATGTCCAGCAACCCCCTCATTCTATGTACAACGTAACAAGCTGAAGCACGCTTGGAGCAAAGGGTATCAATATGTTTGCGCCAATTAAGGTTCTTATCTAAGGTTATGGCGAGGTATTTAATGGCGTCGACTTGCCCAATTAAAATGTTATCGAGGAAAATACGTAATCGTGTATCTGTGACATGTTTGTGCCTTGACCTAAACAGGATGCACTTTGTTTTCACAGCATTTATTGTCACAACTTACATCACACCGTGAAGTCACGCGGGCATTTCAATGTGGCCACTGCTGTCGGTGGGAGGATTTTACCGATCCTGATTTCTATCGCGTTTTTTGGAATACGCAGCCAGGGCATTCAAACTTCGCGAATAGAATCACAAGCTCTTGTGTTGATTCACTGAAGTAAAAATAGCAATACATCGAGCGACAACTTCATGGCGCCTTTAAAAATATCATCAACGGTTGATTGCATAGCGGGGCGCGGCTTAATAGGCTGAAAGTGAAGAACTATCAATCGCGAAAGAACTACGTCCTGGACCAGGTGAGAGTATCATTCCGCCCATGCTCCTTACTTTGCGTAACGGCCTCTGCATTTCCGGGACCCGACCCGGTGCGTATTAGCGGGCCGTGTCAGGCGCAGGTGTTGGTCGCGCGGCGCAGCGAGGGATTAGCACTACGTGTCGGCCAAGCAGCACGTGTTCCCGCGAGGGAAAACCCCGAACTCGATTGGATGGCGCTGATTGCTCGCAGGTCTCGGAGGGCGCCGTAGCCGGCAGGCCCCCCGAATTAGAAAGCGCGAGCCGCGAAGGACGCGGAGGGCGCACAGGGGGTCGCTCGTAAACGGCCCAGTAATTGCGGCCCGGGATAAACTGTCTCTCCTGCGGGTGCGTGTGGCCTTACGTCTCTACTTCTGTGGGTGTCTTCCCCTTCTCGCCTGGCACTTGGCTCTCCTTGCTCGACTCCGTGTAGCGTGCTCTGGCGCTCTTATGGCGACGCTCTGCTGAGAGCTGTGCAGCGTCTGTGCAGCTCTCGCAGGTGCAGCCAAGACGCGGCCTTGATATGGCGCTGCCATCGCCCTATGACCGCACAATAACGACGTGGAAGCGGCGAACCAGCATTATAAGAAGCGAGTGTGCTGGAGGTGTTACCGCATCATGGTTCAGGTACTGTCATTTATTTGTGCTGATGCAGTGTAAAAGAAGGAAGACTGGTACACCACAGCCAACACAGGAATACGCAGTTAAAGGAGGTCTACACGATAACCTGAACACAAACAGACACACCCAGAAGTAAACGAATGAACAAATACTTCGGCAAGCAAGCAGACAAGCAGATAAGCAAGTAGACAAGCACCCAAGTAATCAAGCTAACAAATAAAGGAAAAATGTTGGGGTTTCTATGGTTACGCACGATGCAGCTATAAAACAGCGGCAGCTGTAGGCATCGCCGCACAACGACGCAGTAAAACCATAATGAAATGGTTGAAGGAGTTGCACAAACGCTCTAGGGCGGGCAACGTAGCTCGTTAAGAGTGACGCCACTCAGTCGGTAGTTTACGGTAGTGGTCTCACGCACGCGACCCACGGGTCGCGTGCGTGAGACCACCGGGCTTTGCTTTGTGGCCTACTGGCTTAAGGATTTCAGCCGTGGCTCTGGAGGCACCTGACTGGTTCTCGCTTTCCTTCCCTCTGGTAGCCTTAAGTAAATATAGCGCTAAAAGTATCTCAAAGTTTACTCTGTAGAACTCAAAGGTCACTCTTGTTCTTTGCTTTAGTCTCAGTGCCCTCACATGTACGCCGTATGCGACGGTAAATTAGAGCTGTGCTGTAACTAAACAGCCATTCATATTAGCCCTTCGAACATCGCTCCATGCTCTGCATCGTTTAACCTCGATACACATCCGGCTGTGCAGCAGCAGTATTCGTTGATATCCGAAAGATGCACCAGGCCTGTCGTGAAGCCACCGGCGCGGCGCGCTCAACTCTTTTGTGGACGACGCTTGCCTCTCATTAAGTCGTCGAGCGTGGTGAAATGAGCGCGTCGTAATATGTCGCTGTTGCTGCCACTGACCACTGCTGCTGCTTCGGCGACTCTCACCACTGCCAATTCCTGAATGAGTCATATGAGCCGTGGGTGCTCGCAGGCCAGTTCTGTAGCCCAGCAGGCCGACCCGGTACTGCGTCGGGAATGGCCAGACGACTGTGGTGGTGCAATTCGCGGTGCAGAGCGCGCAGCTTGGCCGATGCTGGATTAGTGACGTCGCATAATCAACATTTTGTCCTTCATTTCACGGGGACAGCAGCTGATTGGAAGCGTAATGCTTAGCGGGCTGCAATTGCCCTCTAGGCCTATCACAAAGTAACGAAGTAAGAGACCGTCGAAGAAGCCGCATTCAAGCCTCAGTTTCAACTCGCACATACCCGCACTCTGCAGGACGTCTCCGGCGAGCAATTCGCACTCATTTTTTCTGTTTCGCGTTCTTTAACGAGACTAGGCGGAGGGTACAGTTACTGCGCCATACCCTCGCCAGGGCATTGGCGGAGTCGGAATCACACTAAAGACTGCCAGCCAGGTAGGGCGAGTCGACGTCCAAGTGCAGCTCGATGTCCACCAGCGCGGGTGCTTCGTCGATGATATAGGTTGCCAAGGGGACGAACACGGCTTCATTGAACGAATACTTGCCCGCGTGCGTGCGAATCAGCGTCACATGGTCCAAGGTACTGAGGAGGACGTTGAAGAGAGAGAGAGAGTAAAACATATTTGTAGGCCAGTGTCGAGCAATGTGCACGGAAGGCCTCCCTATTCCAGCAGCCCTGCGGCGACTGCAACCACGGTCGCACGGTCGATCAGACGAAGCTGGTAGGCAGAGATGCAGTTGTATAGCGCCGCTTCACACTGCTCCAGGGAATGGCGAATAATTTGGGGCACCATGGGACTGTGTAAACACCCCCAGAAGAGGTGTTAATGAGTAGCCTGATCGTAGCAACACGGGCAAATGGAGGTAACGGGGCAAGAGAAGATCCGGCTCTATAATGAAATGTTGGCAACGTAGTTGTCTCAATCTGCCGCCAGCAGACACGCTATTCCTGCAAAAGTTCCTACGGGTGAGCTGCAGGGAAGCGCGCCATTGTGCCCCTGAAGTGTTCAAGGACACTGCTGAACGTTGGAAGAAAGGGACGAGAGGAAGAGCCGTAGGTAAGCGCTCAAGCCATGCAAGAATTTGCCACGTTTTCCTGGTTCAGTAAAAAAGCGAAAAATAAGCGTTTTACCAATTTTTTTCACATTAGCTTCTTTGACATTTCAGCAACAATAATTTTTATCTCCTTTCGCACATTACTGTATTTTATGCTAAAAATAACATAAAAGCGTTAAACGAAGCAATTTTTAGGAAAATTACTTCCAAATTTCGGAATAAGTGTGTTTTTTCCGAGATTCAGACCGAAGGTATGCTCACATAAAAATGCTTGAAATGGCTCATTATGCACACCGAAGTTGATGCTTTTAACCTAGAAGGTTTCATTGGAGTAAATTTTGTTTGAGGCGAGAAAAAAAATGTTTGAGGTCCGGAACCAGCCTGAGCTGCCTCACCGGTAGGCACTGCCGAAGTGTGCCTTCCCTGCAGAACACGTACTACCGTGGTCATTATGAACTGAAACGTACAAGATGTGGTAGAAGCTTAGTTGCAAACAGCAAAGTACGCTGAATGCTTGTGCAAGTCGGGTGCTGTTTGACGCGGCAAATTGAGTTATCATGAAGTGGAAACCTCACTTGGTTACCCTCGAACGCGCTGCAAAGTACGTGCCGCCGCCTATTTTTCTGGCAGTGATTTGAAAGCTCACTTCCAAGCGAATATGAGCTGTTTCGCTTGACGCCAGTATAAATACATCGTAAACGACGTATCGTAAGCACTGCAACCATGAACGTGCTCTGCAGTAAGACACAGTTAGGCAGTATGTACCGAGGAGACTGAATGCGGACTTCAAAATTTTTTTTCTCGCATCAACCAATATTTACTCCGAATAAAATTTCTAGGTTGTAAGCAATGCAGTTGATGAGTATTGTAACCAATTTCGCTCATTTTTATCTCGAAGGCATTGATCGTTAATTTAGGTTTGAATTTCAGTGAAGTCACTTTGTGCGAAATTTGGTAGTCAGTTTCTTAGAAAGCACTGCGCTTAAAAAATATAAATCATTTTTACCATAATCTACAGCAACACATGAAAGCAGAAAAAGATATTGTGGTTCTTGTGTTAACTGCCTTTACGTAAAGAAAGGCTAATACGCCGTAGTTTTACTTCTCTACTAAACTAAGAAGACACAAAAAATTCTTGCATGGTGACCCAGGAACAACGGAAGTGAATAGTGAAATATTTTAAAGCAAGATTTGTCATTATACCCTGTTTCACATTTGATTTAAAAATATTTAACTTCAACCAACATTTGCACCTTCGCGGAAGCTTCAAAAATCACTCACGTGAGCAAATTAAAAAAAAATTTTTAGACAGACACTTTGTTGAAAGTTCACTCACGTGATCGCCAGCAAACTCTTTTTTTTTCATAAGATCCAGGGGTGGTCGCTTTAGGAATCTAGGACGTTTCGGGGGAAATGACCTAAACGAGGGCTCAAGGAATTGGTGCATCAGATTTTTTTTAAGATTCACATGGCGCTAGAAATACACAGAAATAGGATTTTATTACTGGCGGCAAAGCCTGGCTGCATAATAATGGCGGATGACGGGCTACTAAGCTCACTGTTCGGAGAACTATTACCTAGCCATTCGTTATCGAACATGAAAAATAACTCCTGTAGTAATGTAAATATAACCGAATTCATCTCAAATACACAATTTTGTACATATAGCGCCTGAAACGGTTAATGCCTAGAGAGTGAAAAAAAAAAGTAAGCGCAACAATTAAATCGTTTCGAGCAGAATTAGGCAATGAAGCTGCTCAAAATTGACTGTATGTATCCCTAAGATCTAGCGTGCTAAAGATTTTCCCCCCATTGAGGTTTGCAAAACCATCTGCCACCCTCGTTAGCGGATACTGTTCTGTCTTGGTAGCAGCGTTCCCAGTGAAGCGAAAGTCCCCGCATAACCGCAGCCGACCTTTCCGCTTAACAACCGGTACCGCCGGTGTCGCCCGCTCATAGGTCGGGACTGGCGACAGCACGCCTTCAGCCGGTCTACTTCATCTGAATACATCGGCTTAAGTGCATAGGGAACATTGCGTGACTTACAGAGTCGAAGGGTTACCCCTTCCTTCAAATGGAGACTCACAGGCGGTGTTTCGTACAGCCTAAGTCCTGGGGAAAATACATCGCTGAACTCAACAAGGGGCTTTCGCAGGACCTCATTTGTGGGTTTGAAGATTCAAGTTTGAAGTTCATTTTCCATTTCAGTAAGAAATGAGGCACCCGAGACGAAAAGTGAAGGTTAGTTCCCTTGACGGCACTCGGGCCCCATTGCATGGCAAAACAGCGAGGTGCCGGTAGTAACATTTGGTGCATTAAAAATTTAGGCAGTACATCCCAGTACATTTATAGGCACTGTAGCTCTTACTACGCATGGTTCAGTCTTTTTAATGCTGAAAGTAAAATCACAATATGGATGATGACCATGATCAGCGAATAACAGCAATTGTACATAGCAACAAATCCGCAAAAAATCTAAGACACAGGAAAAGTAGACCGCAACAAAAATAGAAAAATTACATTTGCAAGAGAAGGAATGCATTGTTTTCTTATTTACATTTTCAATATTAACTTTATTTTGGCGAAAATAGTTTAACAGAATGGGCAGAGTATGTGCAAGCATTGGCTGGCCAAACGTCGTTCGTACGAAAAATATACCGTCCAGTTATGTGCAGAACGCGAAGGATATGTTTGTGTAAGTGTTGTTAAATTGGCGATCAAAAGCATTGTACGCTCACAGGTAGTTATGTGGTGTTTGTAGCGAACTGCTAAGTTATACGAGTAGAGATAGTGCACTGATATTACTTTAAAATTCTTAAAAAGTAGCGCAGTATGAGTGTAGTAGTCTTTTACAGCTATATGGCGAATAGCCTTTTTTGTAGTGCATATATTCGATTTAAATTTGTTTGTGTAGTTGTACCCCATACAAGGAACAGTAGTTTAGTTGAGGCAAGAATAAAGTGTTATAGATGTGTAGCTTAATTTTCGGCGGTAGGAAGAAATGAAGTTTTGCTAAAATATCTACTGTTATTGAGAGGCGTGAAATTACTTCATTTATGTGCCTATCCCAGACATATTTTTGTGCAAATAGATGTGGCCTGCATGTGACTCACAGAGTTTGTCGCCAACACTGCAGCGCTAACTGCGTTAAATTTTCTGATGAGGTCTCGGCCTCACAGTGACGGCCCTGGGCAGTCGAAGACAATCAGGCGACCCCGCACGGAAGTGTTTCCCAATTGTGCCGTCATTTCCAGCTGGCCCACGGCAGGCAGCACTTCAAGGACAACAAGATAACCTTACTGCGTTCATCTGCAACGAAGGCCACATAGTGCGGTGTTTAAAAAAATGTTTTAGAGCGATAGCACTACTCCTATCATGAGTCCCTTTCGGCGGGTTTCAGCGTATGACCTCTGGCTCCTCAATTTGACCTCTAAAGAAGCTGCTGTGACGAGAAGTGGAGAGGGCAGTCACGTGCGCCGCGCGCACCGCATAGAGAAGGAGCAGAGTAGCGGCATCCCAGCAGATGCGCGTTCCGCCGCGGAGAGGAGGGGGGTTTGCCGCACTGCGCATGCGTGCGCCGCCGCGGGGAGCTCCGGCAGATGTGCGCTCCGTCGCCGCGTTGCGGAGAGGAGGAAAGGACGCATCCAGGAGGCATACTCCCTCCGGGACGTCACACACCTTGAACGGTTGGAGCGGGAAAGCGTCTGGTGGTGGTGGTGAAAAGCATTTAATAGCATTTACAGAGAGGTTGACAGGGAAGCAGCCTTTAGTGACCGCTACCCTTACAATACTAGGAGTCCTTTATTCAGGGACCCCATTGGTCTGGACCGCTACACGAGCTCGCTGAACCAGGGCTTCTTGGGCCGTTAGGTACAGGCAGCCGAGAAGGGCCACCTTACAGTCCTCTCGGGTAACGGAATGCGTTAGGGTTGGAAGAGAAGGATTTTGCTGGCATGCCCAGACCACGTGGAAGGCGTAAGCCACCTCCCCACAGAAAGACCAGTGGCCAGAGAGGGAAGGATCGAAATGTTTGAGTACTGCCGGGCACATTAGAGTGTTAGTAAAGAGTCGAAGAAGTATTCTTTCGCCCGCTTTCCCTAGCCCCTTGAGAGGAGCGGAGTACTGACAGGTGCGAGTCCCGGTAATGAGCGGAGATATCTTTGCATGTTAAAAGAGGACAGGTGTCCTGATCCAGATCGGTAGGGTTTACGCCGGGGGCCCGGTTAGTGAGTGCGCGGGCGGCCTCGTTCCCTGGTAAGCCGTGGTGGTCTGGAGGCTAAATGAGAACTCGGATCGTGGGATCCTGATCCCGGGCTGCTCTTCGAAGTATTCCTTGGGCTGTAGGCGTTATCCACCCAGCTGGATAACGCCTACAGCCCCTTCCGATAGGTCAGACAGGCCCCTTGCGAGTCGGGTAAATTAATTTAGATTGAGGGCTGGGGGCAGCCATTGCAATTGCTATCTCCTCTGCGCGGGTTGCGCTAGTGGCCTTAAAAGTAAGGCCGTCCACCAGTCTTTTCTCGTGAATGACTGCGGCCGTGTACCATCCTCCCATAGAATGGTGTGTGCCTGCAACGTCTACGTAGAAAACGCTGTGTTTGGAGCCATAATTGTGAGGTGGTGGCATTCGCCCACGCCTGACGCGGTACATTGCGGTCTTCTCTGCCCATTTTAGTAGGAAGGAGTCGAACACGGAGGACGCCTCTCCATAGTTCGGGCACTCGTACCCTTTCCTCAATGTGATGGTCGTGTTGTTGTATAGCCGGTCCAGAAGGCGACGACCGGACACAGTCTGGACAAGACGGGTGTATTGATTAGTGAGGTGCGCCTCGCGCAGCTCCCGATAGGTGTTCACCACCCCCAATGCAAGGGAGACTCGCATTGGAGGCAGAGGTCAGGAGGTCGAGCGCCCTCTTAATCATATTGCGACGAGTAACCTCCAAGATGTCTTCATAACTGCGGCATTGCATGCGCAGGGCATGAAAGTACGTTTTCCACAGAACGCCAATGCACTTCGATGCGTTCAACGGAACGCTGGTTCTGCTCGATGCAACACCCGCCGCGGAGAGCTCCGGCAGATGTGCGCTTCGTCGCCGTCGCCGCGTTTCGGAGAGGAGGAAACGAGGTATCCCAGGTGAATTGAATACTCCCTCTGCGATGTCACAATTCTTGACCGAGTGCAACGGGAAAGCATATGCCGGCATCGCATGCGCAGGGCACGAAAGTAGGTTCTGCATAGAACACCGGTACACTTTGATGCGTTAAACAGAGCGCTGGTTGCGTTCGGTGCAACGCCCGGTCGCCCGCCGCCAAAGCTCCCGGCCGGGCAAGGAAATAATAAAAAATTAAAACCAGCCTTGTGTCATATATCATCGGTGCTATCACTCGACATTCGGTTTAGCAACGTTGAACCCATGTAAGTTTTTTTTTGAGATTGCACTCATGAGCGATTCGGTGTCGACCAGCATGATAACCGCGCGGTGTGCCGGTCCAGGCAATTTAGCACACGACCGGCTTGGCGAAGTTCATTCGACTCATTCCCGATGCCGGCGCGATTAACGCGTAAAGTGCGTCCCCATCAAAACGCGTAAAGTGCGTCCCCATCATCCGAGTACTCGCCTGGCCCCCGGAAAGGCCGTAGTACGTTCCTTGCTTCTTGTCAAGCCTGTAGCGGCTGGCCAGGCGCACTCTGGACAGATGACCGCGCTTCCTGCAGTTGTGACAGGCAGTCCGCACAAGACGGCACTCGTCGCCTTGGTGGGAAAAAACCGCCACAGCGGTCAGACGGTTGGCGGCTGTGTGCGTCTTTCCTAGCAGGTTTTGCACTTGATACTCGCGTAGTCTAGGCGTTGGTAGCAGTGTCTGTGAGCTGAGATTCGTAGTTCTGCATGCATCGCGCAACTTCGATGGACTTTTCAGCCTACAGGACAAATTCTTCGGCTGATGCCAATGTCAGCGTGCGAGAGGTTAGTAGGCGACGCCGCGTGCTTTAATATCATACCCGCACGCAGTGCGGTCTCGTATCATGCGCTCCAACGTGGTGCCAACGTTGAAGCCCTCGCGCAGTCGGCGGATGTCAGCAACGAATCCAGGAAGGCCTTGCTCCCGCCGTTCGATCAGGTCCCACACTCGTCGCCACTGTTACGTACAGTCGTCCACAGACCGGTCTACAGCACTCGGACGACACACTGGGGAGTACACTTGCGTCATTTACGAGTGGCCTAGAGCTCGAAACAAGACCTCATTGTGCATGGTCATTCCCACGGATCGTGTTTAACTCTTAATATTTTCAAAGAGCCAATCGCATCCACCAGGCAGCAGCGGCTGTCATAAATGCACAACAGAGCGCGTCCTTCGAGCGCTCTATAGACAAGTGTGTGGACGACTGTACTATTGGGGACAGAAGTAGCCAGGACGCGGCTTCGACGGCCGAAGCAGGCGAAACTGCATTGTTGCGCCATCTAGCGATGACCCGTCTGGTTCGTGATCAAGCAGGAGCGCACGCGCGTCCTATAGCTCCTCCTCGATCTCGAACCAAACTAGTCATCGCTAGATGGCGCAACAATGCAGTTTCGCCTGCTTCGGCCGTCGAAGCCGCGTCCTGGCTACTTCTGTCCCCAATAGTACATCAAGTGAACTACGAGGAAAAGACAACATTTATTTAAGGAGCCGCGTTTTTGTAGTGGCAACCTCTGGCGTCGCCGTGACGGGTGTCCCCTTTATCGCCGGGCGATCGCTTATAGCTACCTATCAGTTTCTCCTTCCTCTCCTGGTCAGCGTTCAATCACTCTATCCCTAAGGTCTCTCCTTTTTGTCCCCTCCTTCTTCCTTTCTTCTATCACAGCCCTTCCATTCGTTATCTTTATCTTCTGGCCGCTTCGATCGGTGACCTTGAACGGGCTTCATCCACGCGAGGGCACGAGGTGGGCTCTGTATAAAACATTTCCCAGCCTCAGAGAATAAAGAAGTGAGAGCACCAGACAGCACTTCCCAGGCGCGCTGCAGAACTTCACGACGTCCATCTCTATTATTTGCTCTGAAAAACCTGCTCTTTTTCTAAAGAAGAAACGGCCGTGAAATTATGCCCAACGGCAATTTAAAATATATCCCGCATTATTGACTTCGTAAAAAAGGGCTATACAAGCTGTTTGCAGCTCACAAGCTGTTTGCAGCACCGTAAAAGGTCGAGCTCTCTCGTCTAATCAGGGCTGCAGGAGCACAGAAAACGGTCCCTCGAATATCTGAGCAGTGTAGGACCATTTTAAAACTATCAGCAATAAAATTTTAAACATAGTTGAGTGCGTTTCAATCAGTCGTGAAATTATTAGACAAAGCCCGCAAGGACAAGCCAGTTGCGAGGTGATGATGCGCCGTCTTTCGGCAGCACGGCGTCGCCAGAGTCGCCTGTGTGCCGGCCTCCGAACGTGCGCGGTTTCCCCAAGCTGACGAAGCAGTTAGCTTTAAACGTTCTTGAAGCGCTTCGCGTCGAGTGCGGGGCAGCTCAAGTTTGAACTCGCTCATCAAGAGGACTGCAAAACTCACCCACGTGAACGAGCGAACGCTCTACCAGTGGACAACGTTAACGGAGAACACGGGCAAAGTGTTGTCACCAAGGGGGCGTTCTTGTGGAAAAGACCGTGAGGGGGCGAAGAAGCTGGGAGATTTTGACCTGAGCGTGTTGCGAAGGGTGGTGCACAACTTATTCCAGAGAGGGAAAATACCATCTGCCGCCAAGGTGGTGCAGCGTTTCAAAGAGGACGACCCACTACCGACCGCGTCCGCGGCGACGATGCAAAGGATGTTGAAAAAACTTGGCTTCCAGTACCAGAAACGTTCTCGGAATGCACTGCTGATCGAAAAGCGACGCACATTGTGCAGTGTCGCCGCCGGTACCTGCGCCAGAGGGAGGAGCTGCGACATCAGAGTAGACCACTTTTTTTCACCTACGAAACGTGGGTCAACGCCGGCCATACGCGTAGTAGGGTGTGGGCTGAGGGCACCAGCCAGTCCGCGCACGAAGCACGTCGACCTGGATTGTCGACCGGTCTTCAAAAACACACTGGCAAAGGCACCAGGCTTACTGTGACGCAGCTCGAGTTGAGAAGAGCTCGGGCGACTACCACGAGGAAATAAACGAGGACCACTACGGAAAGTGGTTCACCCAGAAACAGCTCCTACAGCTACTGCCAGGCCGTTTTATAGTCCTGGATATCGCGCCATATCATTCTGTGAAGGAGGATAAAGTGCCGCCCACGAGTAGTTTACTAAGGTGAAGATGAAGAAGAAGAGTAGTCTAAAAAACGGATATACAGGCTTGGTTGTCCGGAAAAGGTGTAGCGTGGAGCAGCGACATGGTGAAGGCGGAGCTCATGAAGCTTGCCGGCTGCGTAAACACAGGCGGGGACCGATACCGTGTAGAGTGTACCGCTGAAGATGCCGGTCCCCTTGTTGTGCTCCTGTCACCCTACCATTGCTAACTAAACCCTATAGAGCTGGTTGGAGCGACGTCAAGGGCTTCGTGGCTAGTGCAGATAAGACTTTTAAGCTGCAAGACGCGGAAATTCTGGTTTGGCAAGTCATCATGCAAATGACTGCTGACAAGTGGAAGAGCAATGTGGTACATGTCCTCAAAGAGGAAGATGCGATGAGAAAACTGTACCACATCATCGGCGATGTTGCTGACCAAGGTCCTGCGGCTGTAATCAACCTGGAGGACACAAACACCAGGAGTGCTTTTCTGAGTTGGGATGAGGACGGTGAGATGTGAACCCTTCTAACGGGCTAACGTGATTCTGTTTGTGTGCGTCCAAGTCGGGATCTTTTCTTACTGGTTTTGTTTGTGGTTTATGGGGGTTTAACGACCCAAAGCGACTCAGGCTATCACTCCTTACTGTTGCAGTTAGAGTAACGAAAACGAGAACGAGAATGTCTCCGATGAGCTTTGGCAGATGCCGTAGTGGAGGGCTCGGGATTAATTTTGACTGCTTGTGCGATGATAATCGGACTGCACACTGTCTTGTTTTGCATTCCGCCTCCATCGACATACGGCGGCCCCGGCCTGTATTGGACCCAGCTTTCTTGGGCAGTGGGCACGTGGCAGAAACATTGAAAACAACTCTGACGTGACAACAAAAGAAGTGATGCGAACTGATGGTTACAAAAAGAAAGTTTGGCCAGTCCCATCGGAACGGGCTCTCGCATGTCCAAAAACAAAAACAAAAAAGATAGACATCAAACACCACCTGGTACAGAAATAAAAAGAAGCTAAATACTAGTATACCTTTTTCCACATAGATGGAGCCACCTGTACAATTCTAGGAGGCGACTGACGCGTAGGAACACAGTTATGTAGTGCGCTCTATTCTGATTGGCTAAGGGTGCTTACCTTCCACAGTGCTGCAAACAGCTTGTGAGACGGAGTGTAGACGCTTTGTGAACGGTCGCGGGCACAAACGTAGACGCCGTGCTTGGAACAGGCTTATAGCTATAGGAAACCTGCGCTTAAGTTTGCAGTGCTGATTGCAGCGCCATAACACACTGCCTAGCGAGAAGAGCAAGCAGTTTTGGGTAGTACTATTAGTACTTTTCCGCGCCACCTCCATGCGCTTATTGGCGTGAGCCTCCGCGCTCTGTCCACTCATGCCGTGCGTCAGCTATCTGGGATACGCCGAGAGGAGCTATGCAATGAATGCTATCAGCCAAACGCAGGTATCTAATCGAGCAGAATGTGTTCTCGCATTTGCAGCGGCCTAGGCCACTGGAAAAAGCAGTTTTTAGTCGCCGAATGGAACAATTGCAGTGCCACCTGGGCAGCGCAGGTTCCCTGTAGCAGCAAAAAGATAAAGTAATGGAATTGAACAGTTCAACAGGCGCTCAACGAACGATGTAGACGTATGTACAGTGTGATGATCGCTTCTGCCAAGTGATTGCGGCGGGCCGACGTCTAGAACACAGTTCGGGTCTGAAAGAAGGTGACTGCGTCTCTCTGTTCTGCAACAAGATATTACAGTCCCGTGTGATAGGAATTGGCATGTACATGCGCCGTCAGACGCTTATGTCAGCTGCGAGATATCGTGAGAAATTTTTGAACTAGCACTCTATACTAATCGTGTGCAGGTTTAAGGATGTAAAAATGGTCCGAGCGCTGCATGCACCATAGGGTCTGCCGGCCCTCCGCGGCCGCAGAGGCAGATGGGAAAGACTGCATTCCCACTCAAGCTCTCAAAGTTGCCGCAGGGTGCGATCGCTAACGATGCCATGGGTCGTCACACGGTGTAAGTGGTATCACGGCTTCAGCTGCGGGGGGCCTCCCAACGCCCCGCGAAAGCTTCAGCGGCGGCCGCAATGAGTTCACTTACGATCCCGCATCATACGTGCTGTTTCATATTGGACTCGTTGTTTGCATATCGGTGATTCCTCATGCGAAATCACACCGTCCTTCTCGTCTGTGCATCTGCACATCTGCACGAAACTGGTGAAGCGGCAGTTTTTAGCTCCAGCACGTTCAAAGTACCACGGTGTATACATTTCTCCCGTACTTCTGCATGATAGGATGCACAGCGGCGACGGATCCATTACGATGCGCGGTAAATGCTTGCGCGGGTCCTTGCTGTCAGTAGCCAAAACATTCCCGCGCGCATCTCGTCCCCCGGGCTGCTTGTGTTTCCCGGCCATCAGGCTGAGGCGTCGTGATAGCTCAGACCAGATCGGAGTGACTGCGCGTACTTTGGACGCGACGACCACGGAAGCCATCCCGTCTCCGAGGCACGCTTCAGAAAACTGGGCCAACGCGTGTCATCCGCCGGCTCTGGCATTCGAAGGGCGCCGCGCGCGCGACGTCGCTGAGCGCCCAGCACGCTCCGCAAGTCGCGCGTCGCAACTCCGCGGCGCGTCCTCGGCTCTTCGTTCACCCTTGGCGAGCGCGCGCGTGTGGATTGTGCGCGCGTCGCCAGCGGTGCCGACGCCGCCGTCATTCCGCTGGCGAAACCAATGCGAGCGCGAGAGGGACCCCCGTAGAGCTGAAACGCGCCTGGAGACGGTGGCGACGCCTGCACGCTACATTGCCGGCGTCTTCTGTCTTCTCCTTGGACCGGTGGCGCGTAAAATGACGTTTTGAAGCGGAGCAAAGCACGGCGGCGGCTGTGTCGCGCGTTCTACCGACGTTCGCGCCGAGCCGGCCACGGTCGGCTGCTCTTGTCACGTCTTCCGTGTCGCACGGGCTGTCGCGGCGTTCTGCTCGAGAGGCCGTGAGCCATGAAAAATGACGCCGAGCCGCTTTTCCGCCCTTTCACCCGGCCTCCTCCCTATTCTCTCCCCTCCTCTCCCACGCTCATTTCTTCCTTTTTTGCCTAAACACTCGAGCGAATCGTCGTCGTTCTCACTGTTTACCTCTGCCTTGGATCCAAGGCAGAGAGAGAGATAGTGGCAGGGGGAAGGAAATGAAAACCTGAGGAGGCGAACGACGAGTGCTGAGTCCCGCGCCGCGGCGGTGGCTTTCGGCGCGAAAAATGCCCGCCAAAAGATTGTTTTTCGCTGAGCGTGCCTCTCACAAGCAGAAGCCTGCCCAGCCGGCGTCATGTACCGCGCTCTTCCTAGCGCGCGGTCTCTCTCTCTCTCTCTCTCTCTCTCTATTTTTTGCGGCGGGCGGGGGGGGGGGGGGGGGGGGTGTTTCCTTGGGTCGTTGAGGGGGGCAACTAGAATAACACAGCAGAATAAAAATTCTGGCTCAAGCGCTTTTATTTTTCTTTCTTGCTGAATGAACGGTATCCACCAAAACGCTGTCTCACTTTCTCCCTTAGTTGACTACAGCAAAGCGATATATATATATATATATATATATATATATATATATATATATATATATATATATATATATATATATATATATATATATATATATATATTGTGTGTGCGTGCATGCTTTGCAAATAAAAAGAAAGAAGGAAGGGCCTCCCAAAGCGGTCGTAAACGGAGGGTAACGGGGGATGCACGACTCTAAACGATATCTCTTTGTGCTTTTCAGGTGCACCATCCTGAACGGAGGCAAAAAAAAAAAAAACGGTTGTTCTGAAAGGGCACCGCGACGCCAAACTTCTCGGCCTCTTGGAATGCATTTCGATTTTTTCCTTTTTTTTTGCCATTCGTTTGTTTTCAGAACTTTTTTCGACGAAATTGGTTTTGTGTTTTGCGCGTTAGAGATTTCAGTTCGCAAAAAGACAGAATTAGGTATATTGCCTCAGAAATTAAAAAAAAAAACCGCATATCGCGTAGCGGTGGAAGATATTCTTTAAAGGGACCGACCACTGACCAAAACGTGTCATGAGATTACGGCAGAAATCACGGGAGGGACTGGCGCGTGGCGCTTGCGTCACGGAGTGTCGCTATTTGATTTGCGTCGCTTTGCGCCCACCCGCAAGCGCGCGATTTTCGAAAGGCGCGAGAAATGGCACGATTTAGTTGAGCCAGAGCTGCGAGAGTAAATACGTTTTCGAAATTCTAAAAACTGGTATGACTCTTACTTACGGCCGGCTGCAAATCTCTAATTGCAATCAGGTACCTGTGGGTAATATTAAAAAAAGTTAACTATTAGAATTTATTCAATCACTGGACTAATTAACATCGTTTGCCTGTTTTTTTTTACGTCCTCCAACACTGGCATTACTATGTCGCAAAAAAGCTTCTCTGTACCTCAAAAACACTGTTTTTGAAAATTAATGGCCGGCTTCGGTGAAACACCTGGTGAGTATAAACATATATGCGTACAGTAATCTTTTCCGCTGGATGAATAAACCAGGATAGTCATAAAAAGTTGTGACCTCCTCACACATAGGTGCAAAAATCAGGCGTGGTGAAAGAACAGTATATTTGACGTTTCGGCCGTGGGACTGGCATTAGTCAGAAGAAAAAAAATACGAAGGGTTGTCCAGTGGCCGAAGCGTCAAATATACTGTTCTTTCACCCCGTCTAAGTTTTTTCGTGTGCTCGCAATCAAGCGCAAAGTAGCTTTTGTCAATATATATATATATATATATATATATATATATATATATATATATATATATATATATATATATATATATATATATATATATATATATATGAGTAATGAAAACAACGAATCAGTCTGTTGATTTACGCGTCTGTATTTTTAAGTTCTTTTGTTATTGTATATTTTGATGATACGTTTAAAATGTAATAGCTCTTAAAAGCTGTCAGCATTGGCTTATCCATGTCTGAAAAGAAGATAATTGTGCCAAAGGTCATTAGGGACCACTGTACGCATGTTTATTGCTGTCTTATAATATGAGCTAGCAATGTCGAGCTCTCAGTGGCGAGAAAGGAGTTCTTTTTTCGCGTCCTCTGGCGGTATAAAATAACTTACTGAGGTAAAGTAAACTTGAACGTGAAAAGAACACCTGTCGGCTCACCAAGTTTTCACCAGGCAACTTGCTTTCGAATCCAAGACGAAGACAGATGTCCTTGTGGAAGCTTTTCGCACGGAATTCGGACTCCAGTTCCTCCCCTTGTTCAACAATCCCATTTGTTGGGCGAGTTGAAGTCTGTCGAAGTCTGGGCCTCAAGATTTCCATCCTCCGCTGTGGGTCGTCTTTGCATGAAGTTTTGAGGTAGACATTCATGGGAAAGAAAGTTTTTAGGACTAATGCCCATGGTATACAAAACTCGCGGGTGCGTACAAGCTGGGCAGTACCTACAGTTTGGTGGAAACGCTGAGCACAAAGGTGAACAAGCTGTAGCGATGCTCTGCGGGGCAAAACAAGTGCAATTTAATTCGGCTCCAAAGGCAAGATGCGTGTGCCTGCACAGTTTCCATGTGTATCCGCATCGCTCGAGAGCAAGTATTGCATTTGAAACTAAGTATGTGCTTAAAAATATCACTTCTCTCCCTCCGGAGAGCACCGAACGAGTTCTCTATATAGACAAATTTGATCACGTCTGTACGACACTTGTCAGGCGATAACGCCACTGTGGCCTTTGTCTTACTGCGCACGTAATTTTCTAGATTTATTTTCCTCTCTTCTGATGCTTTCTCACTTAACAGTTTCGGTTGTCTCACGTAAACGAATAAACGAAACGAAGCATGAGCTATATTACTGGAGCACAAATAATTAAGGGATGCTTGCACTTTCCAAAGTTACGCGCAGCCTGTGGAAAACTTCGTAGTTAAAGGCTGCATAATGTTTTAGACCAAACAAGGTCCTTACCGCGCAACGGATTACCTCTACTTGATAGCCGATAAATAATGATGGTTTTTCCAATCCGCCTCCAGCGAAAATCGGCCTCCGCGGTCGCTGTTGAACCAGCGGCTTCGAGTTCATCGCAGGACGCTATAACCACGGAGGCAACGCACGCAGTCTGTATTGGTGCATAGATAGGACGAATGTCCTGTTAGCTAGTCCCCCAGCTGATGTGCTTTTACAGCATTGCCCCCAAACCCAAACTTCGACGGCGAATGAAGCATGAACCCTCCGGAAGCGCACCCCACCCACCCACGTCAACCCTCCACACATCTCCCCCGTCCAGGGGCCTAAACCGACCAGCGTCGGCGAACTGAAATAAAAAAACGCAATCGGACGCCGCTAATTTTAAAAGCCAGATCGTAACTGCGAAATGTAAAACCAAAACTGCTAACGCACATTTGTCGCATCACATCGTATTTTTATCGGTTATGAAGATTGATTACTTATCAAGTTGTTGCAAGTGACTGTAAAAAAGGTTACATTGATTAATAAACTCCTAAATATCGGATGAGGGTGTGTTTGTTTTTTGTTATGCTGCAATACGTGAAAGGACAGCTAGCGACGAAATTAAAAATGTATATATATATATATATATATATATATATATATATATATATATATATATATATATATATATATATATATATATATATATATATATATATATATATATATATATATATATATATATATATATATATAAAGGAAGCCAACAGTCACCGAAACCAAGGGGCATAGGGAAATGTTTTTAATCTTTTTTTTATATGTAGTGCCAATCGTGGCGCTGGTGAACACTCTCAAGGCTTGCTTACACCCAGTAAACATAAATACCCACGAGAGCAGGAGATTGGACAGCCGTCGCCGTAGCTCAGTTGGTAAGAACACCGGACGCGATATTCGGAGGTCGTGGGTTCGGATCCCACCGGCGGCATGGTTGTTTTTTCTGCTGATTTATAAGCAATTCTCTTTAAAACCAATTGATTGGCACTACAAATAAAATAAAGAAGATTAAAAACATTTCCTTATGCCCCTTGGTTTCAGTGACTGTTGGCTTCCTTAATATGTTTGTCAAACGAGCCCCTCATTTCCTTTACCTTGTCTGCTAATATATATCATTTTGCAGAGCTCTTCAGTTTCAAATAAAATAGCTGGCAGCAGTCTGTTTTACGAGCAACTTGAGCATAATGAGCTCGCAGTGCCGCCGCGGTGGCTGAGTGGTTACGGTGTTCGGCTGCTGACCCGAAAGACGCGGGTTCGATCCCGGCCGCGGCGGTCGAATTTCGATGGAGGCGGAATTCTAGAGGCCCGTGTACTGTGCGATGGCAGTGCACGTTAAATAACCCAAGGTGGGCGAGACTTCCGGAGCCCTTCACTACGGCGTCCCTCATAGCCTGAGTTGCTTTGGGACGTTAAACCCCTATAAACCAAACGGAACCAAACCATAATGCGCTTTCGGGTAGCAGGTGCCATGGTACGCTCAACCGATGCAGTTATCAGCATACGCGAGCTGGCTTGGTTAGAGCGCGGTCCTTGCTGAGTGCGCGTTCAGTGACACTCAGCGGAATTACGGCATATACAGGAGGTGTGATATATACCAGGTTAATACATTCGAACATACTAGATAATGATAATCGCACGAATTTCTTGCGTTAGCTTGCTACCATCGGTATAATGACTTTGACCTGCACAACGCTGTTTATGAGCCGACCACCGTTAAAAAATACGCTTACTAGAGTAACACTGTTGGTGATAAGATTTTGCTTTTTACTTTTGTAATGTGGCGTGGTTCGTCATTTAAGAAGGCCCGAATTAGTCTACAAGGATTAAACGTTTCACATAAACTGAGATTGCGCGCTCCCGCTGTATTTTGCGGCCTATAGAGTTTGGCGCCACGCTTTATAAGCGAATGCTCCAGTCGGCCAGGCTGTGGACAACCTAGGGGAAATATTCCACTCCTCACGGGTGTGTTGCAAAAGCAAGCTGTGCATTTCGGAGGATGTTGCCGTGACGGCCGACGGAAAGCGGTCGCACTTTCTTCTTATTACCGAAGCACTTGCGGGAACGTATTGCGCACCAACACTTAATCGAAGTGCACAGTGTTGTCAGTTGCGCAAGTGCATATCTGAAGCCCATATTCTGCCTTTTCGCCGGCCTGCCTCTCACGTGGTTCGCATCAACGCGGTCCGGCGACGACAAACGACGGGCATGGAGAGAACACCGGGACGCGGCGTCCGGCCGCTTTCCCAACCGCGAGCATTCGATGTCGACGCCATTATCGCGCCGCTTCTTTTTGCCTCTATGAGCAGCCGCGGGGCTATGACCTCTCTTTTTTTTTTCGCACGCAAGGCCTGCGAAATGTGCAGGCATGATGAAATGCTCGAATGCCTAACCCTGCTACGCCCAGACAATGGCAACCTTCGTATGAAAGTTACGAAATACCAGCATTACTTCCTTTCTCGTCTCTACACTGCTGGAATATAGAAATGTAGAACAAGACTTAAAAACTTATTGAGGAAAAGTACTTTGGCAGTTTAGTTAAATAAAAAAAATCAGGTTAACTTCTGAACGTTTTTTCAACGACGAAACTGCGCACAGGTGCTCAGACACACGACTATCAAAGTTCTAAATCTTCTAACGATTGCTGTTGTAGAGGTATGCCTGTCGAACTTTCATGCTCTTTTTGGCAGGATAGCTAGCTTGCGCAGTTTTCGCTCCGCAAGTTTTCTGGATCTCTTGCAGCAGACACTTCGAATTCGGAAATATGTTGGGAAAAACTGTTCCTTTTTTTTCCACGTAAAAAAAAGAAAACTATTGGCAGATCTGAACCATAATCAGAGACTGCATTGAGCGCTTTGTGCCCCGTATTATATAAAAAAAACAAGGCAAAACACTTGGATTTCTCAGGAGACGGTGTAAATGAAGCGAAGACTAAAACGCATGAAGAATAAAAAAAACATAACCCGGTTCACTTCCCCTGGAGGAAGAAGTTTCTACTTTAATCTGAGAGTAGAAGTCTACATCCGAAGTCTCTAACGAACGTGATACACCGCACATTGCGGGCCTAACTCGCTCGAAGGGAGGCACACAGGCTGTCCGACGGTGCAAAAAAAAAAAAAAAGCGAAGAAGAAAGCTTAGCCGAAGTACGTGAATTTCTGACGGCTTGTCTGGGAAATAGCTAAAGAATTGTTTTGGCGGGATTTTGCAGGAGCCAGGTCGACCCTCTGACCATTCGTAAACTCAGAGACGATCGGATGCAGTCCCTGTCTCTGTGGCTTAAGTCCAGTACCTTCTTGGGTCAAGGGGGTGCTGGGAGTTAACTTTCGGTCAGTTTAGCGATTTACGCAGCATAGCGCAAACTATGTCTATCTTTTTTTCCCAAACATTTTTTTTGCAAACATTGAGAAGCTTGTAGACATAATCGCCGAGATGCACGTATTCTTGCACTCCTAACGCATGCGCTATTAGGCGGGACAAAAACTACGTTTTACACGGAACTGTGTAAGTATAAATAGCTGAAGCTCATCTCGACACTCGAAGCTCATCTCGGCTTAAGTGTGTTTTGATGGGGTTTAACGTCCCAAAGCGACTCGGGCTATGAGGGATGCCGCAGTGGAGGGCTCCGGATAATTTCGACCACCTGGGATTCTTTAACGTGCGCTGGCATCGCACGGTACATAGGTAGCGCTTCGCCTCGGTCTAAATGTCACCGCCGCGGCCAGGATCGAACCTTCGTCTTTCGGGTCAGCAGCCGAGCATCATGACCACAGAGCCACCATGGCGCCTTGTATATGCTTAACTATACCAGGTGTATCAGTGAAGCCCGCTCCTAATTTTTCAAAACAGTGTTTTTGACGTAAAGAGAAGCGTTCTACGGCATAGTAATACTAGTGCTGGCGGACACCAGGGAGCAAGGGAATCATATTAACTAGTAAAGTTATCGACTAAATTCTAACAGTTCATTTTTAACTGTTACCGATAGGCGCCTGATTGCGATCATAAATTGGTAACCGGCGATTAGTAATAGTCATATCAGTTTTTAAAATCTCGAAAGCGCGATTACTGTCACCGTTGCGGCTCAAGAAATTTGGTCCATTTCTCGCGCCATTCGAAAAAACGCGCGCCAGCCGAGAGCGTGAGTAGCAATGTGGATGAAGCTGCGTCACTGTGTTGCAAGTGCCACGTGACAATCTCTGCCCCGCCCGCTAGGATGCTCCTGGCTCCTCGCCACTTCACTGCCTAAGTGTGTGTGTGTGTGTCTGTGGGGGAGGGGGGGGGAGAATGCCACATGGAAGGTGTGCCACGGAGTAAAGCGATTTGATGCGCGTTGCTACACACACTCTCGGCAGCCGTGCGGTTTTCGAATGGCGCGAGAAATGGTCCAAATTTGTAGAACCAGAACGGCGACGGTAATCGCTTTTTTGAAAGTTTAAAAAACTGATATTACTATTACTAATGGCTGGCTGCCAGCCTGTAACTGTAATCAGGAGCTTGTCGGTTTTAGTTTAAAAGTTAACTATTGGTTTTTAGTTCATTACTTGACTAGTTAAGATGATTCGCATGTTTCTGACGTCCGCCGACACTGGTGTTGCCGCAGAAAGCTTGTATTTACCTGGAAAACATATTAGCGGCGGGCTTTTCTGAAACTCATTGGATATCCCGGCACACGAACATTTGCACAGGCTACCGTAGACCAACGACGCAACATTGGTGATACTGACGGGGCACTTAGCACAACCTCCCCGGGATTTCGTTCTCATTGGAGTGCGACTGCTTGGCCTTTCATGACTGACGTTTGTTAGGCAGAAAGACTTTTTCATTGGTGATAGGTTTTCATTTGAAGCTTAGGTGTTGTTTTTTTCTTGTCCCTTCAACTAAGCCTAGTAATGTTAGAGACGATGGAGAGTGTCGCAAATTTTCTCCGCTTATTTTTTGTCATTTGGTTGTTATTTTCGTTTTTTTTCTGTGGTAAAAATGCATTAGCGGCAGCGATACAAAAGTTTCAATTAGATTGAGGCCTGTAATACCTTGTTTTATATTTTCTGCAGTAAACAGTGTCACCTGACGCTACCTTTCACCTGCCTTTTATTTCTTTGCTCTTTTCTATAGGTAAGGGCTCCGCACCGAGTTAATGCAGCTGATTTGCCATTAGAAAGCGGTACTGCATCGATTTTTGCCCACATCAAGTCGTCCTCAGCGACCATTTGAGGTGCAGCCGGTGCTGTCCTTACAGTATTTATGCAGGCAGTTGCCCGCCTGCGTCTGCCCACCATTGGCAAATAAGGCCTTCTGGAAGCTTAGAAGCAGCTGAGTTACACCGCGCTCCCATTTAGTTCGGCACCTCTCACCCGAACGACGCTGCCTAACGGAACTTCCGACGTCATGGTTTCCCATGTTTGGTGGTTATCATGAAGGCGTGAATACACTAGCAAGAAACACTACAAATCACCCACCATGGCACTATTCATGCGCAGAGGTGACAGGGCACTTAAAGGCTCGTGCAGCCACGCTTGTGCTCAAACAACGTAGGGGAGGGACATTTAGTTCGAAAACACTACTTCACTAGGTCAAACCTGCTCAACGATTTGTGCGATGCTTGACCTGGAGGCTGACCTTGGGTAAGCCATAAATAAATAAATAAATAAATAAATAAATAAATAAATAAATAAATAAACATTACCGCGACTGGGATTCGCACCCGCGGTGGCGCGAAGAGACGAGCTTCGCTGGCCACTGCACGAGAGCAGTTGGCTATCGCCGCAGCCCATCACTCCTGGAACACACTCTCGCTCTGTGCGTTGGACATCGTCTACATTATCAAGTAATACTACTGCCAAACTAATATTCGTGCTATGAGCTATGTGGTGGTAGTGACAGAATGACGAGCGCTGCACGCGTCGACGTGGTCAATGTTGCGGCAGAAACACAGCGCAAGAGCACTAGGCGTTGGCGTTGGCGACATTGCTTTTTTTTAATTGGTTTTGGGGGGAAAGGAAATGGCGCAGTATCTGTCTCATATATCGTTGGACACCTGAACCGCACCGTTAGGGAAGGGATAAAGGAGGGAGTGAAAGAAGAAATGAAAGAGGTGCCGTAGTGGAGGGCTCCGGAATAATTTCGACCACCTGGGGATCTTTAACGTGGACGACATTGCTGCAGAAATGCGACACTGGAGAACAGGCCGCCGGCGTTCATTAGGTAAACTGGCATTGAAGATGACAAAGTCGAAGATGCGCATGACTGGCTACCTGGGTCAGTGGACACCTCAGTCGCGTTTTGAGGTATGCACGCGGGAGCGGTGTCCACCTGCGAGAACCGTGCTTTCGCACAATATTTGATGTTCAGCAATGCTAAAGCGCCAAGCATTAAAAAAATGCGATAGCATCAAAAGCCTCATCGGAGAAAAAACCTGGCGACTGGCGTCTGTCATAAAATTCGCTGATTGGCGGACGGGGTGTGTGGCGTCATGAGACCATGTGACATGGCCGAGCGAGGGTGGTCCATGGGCTCGGCGTCACTTGACAGCTGCGCTAGGTTGTGCGCAGAGGTGTCCATACAGCTGAGCCTATCAGGTTGGCATGAAGCCCCAATCGATGCCGCGCGTTTCTACCGTAGTGGAAAATCCCCACAAGCGAAGAGCCGACCACGGAAGCATGCGGCTGCATATGGAGCATCGGCGGCTGCACAGACTCACCGTATGCGGCGAGAAGCCACAACGAAGGAGGAGAATTAGTAAGGTGTGGGTGCGGGCTAGTTGGTAATGCACTGTAAGACAAAAAGCGCGAAAAAAAAACACACGGACGCAAAGAAAGACGAAGGACAAGCGCCTGCCCTTCGTCTTTCTTTGCGTTCGTGTGTTTTTTCCGCCCTTTTCGTCTTACAAGGAGGAGAAGTATGCAAGTTGAGTGGACTTCAGACTTTAATGCTATCGCATTCATCGCTACCGCATTCGCATTGTCTCCTACATTATTGTTCTCAGCGGCCATCTTGCGCTACGAGTGACGGTGTAAAGGCGCCCGAAGCGATGAGGAAGGATGCGCCAAGGGCTGACGTGGAAATATTGCGCTTTTCAGAGTGGCCACTGACGCGGGAAATGACCGCACGTCTTGCGCGAGTCGATGCGCTTAGGTGTTACTCGCGATTCCGGTGCGTGAGGGGATCCAGTGCCAACACACTATGAATTCGGTAGGCTAAATAATAATAATAATAATAATAATAATAATAATAATAATAATAATAATAATAATAATAATAATAATAATAATAATAATAATAATAATAATAATAATATTATTAATAATAATAATAATAATAATAATAATAATAATAATAATAATAATAATAATAATAATAATAATAATAATAATAATAATAATAATAATAATAATTGGTTTTGGGGGAAAGCAAATTGCCCAGTATCTGTCTCACATCTCGGCGGACACCTCAACCGCGCCGTAAGGAAAGGGATAAAGGAGGCAGTGAAAGAAGAAAGAGGTGCCGTAGTGGAGGGCTCCGGAATTATTTCGACCACCTGGGGACCTTTAACGTGCACTGACATCGCACAGCAGACGGGCGCCTTAGTGTTTTTCCTCCATAAAAGCGCAGCCGCCGCGGTCTGGTTCGAACCCGGGAACTCCGGGTCGGTAGCCGAGCGCCCTAAACACTGAGCCACCGCGGCGGGTTAGGCTAAAGTGTCTTCAGCCAGATTAGAGGTCGTGTACTCAGGCTATACTAGTGCTGCAGGACCAGTCTTGTACATGGTGCATAAAAAAAGTAAGCGATTACAATTACGATTACTTCGTCTGAAATGTGACTGATTTCAGTGGTCAGTTACAATCCATTGCAAGTAAGTCTATTGCACAGAAGTAATCGATTACTGCTATGTTATTTTCAATTATATTTTATTAGCACCGCGCAAATTGTCAGGGACGAGAATGAGCTGGTACAGCTTGCTTTATCTATTGTCTGTTGCAGTACACAAGTTGGTAATTTCACGCCCAGCTGTTTTCCAAAGTTTCGTTCGGAATTTTTTCCACGCTTTCTTGTGAGCACAGAAGTAGCGACACTGAAGGATATCTCGATGTACTTACGCGCCGGCGGGAAGGGCGTTGGTTTAACATACGAAGGCCCAGCGTACTGTCTCGAAGTAACGCAAAGCGCCGCGCTTCACTGTTCGCTCTCTGTGTGGACAATGGCCAGGCTCACTAAACATGACATTCCGTTGTACAAGACATTGTCGCGCGCGCAGCTTTTCCGCAGCTCGACCGTTGTTGCTCTAACACGAGGAAATTCCACGCTACAGCAGTGTAGCTGCAGTTTAGGTTCTCGAAGTTAAGCCACTGGTTACTAATTCTTCTTGGAAAACAAAATGTAACAGACTGCAAGCAATTGACAACTTAAAAATAAATTGAAGTAATGAGAGCGGTACGCTTTAAAATGCATTACAAAATTCGAATAATATTATTTTATTGCAAGTAATCATTTCTATATAACGCATGATGTGCAATTCAGTGCTGACAGGCTCGCGTTGCAGGCGCCCTGTAGTGCAGACTTGGTTTAATCAAGAGTACGACGTGCTGGGGAGGTGGAGGTCAACTCAGGCAATGACCACGTATTCAGCCACAGTGGAAGCAAGCTATGAAGCCGGCCCGTCCCCAAAATACATACGCCAGGCATTACAAACGCTGCAAGACATGACAGCTCACTTTTTTTCACAGGACCGTCAGTGTGCACCGCCAAGTGTTCTCCGTACGTATGTTCAGGTGCTCGAGAGCCGCAAACCTTTGTTGGGGCACAGCGAGCATTTTCTTCTGCATAGGCCTGGCACGGTGAGACTGCAGTTCATGTCCTTATAAGGCTGCTGAGAATCCTACTGGCGCCGGCCTACCGGCTATACGCCAACCCGGTACAGCGCTGAGAGCAGGAAGTCGTAGTTCCGTGAGCGTACACCGTTGTTTTTGATCTGGAACCAGCATGGATATGAAGTTCACCCCATGGCTCATTCAGCAGTCATTTTTTTTCTCACTGTTAGTAATTATCTTTCTCACTTTCACTCAATTCGGTGATTAGCTTGTTTGCGACTCTCACCCTGTACATATTTTATGAAGCTACATACTGCGGGTTAACTTGTTTCATTTCAGCGAGCAAACATATAATTTCACTTGTACTTTTTAAGCGTGGTAGCGTTCAACACAGCATTGGCATGTCGAGAAAAGCAGGTGGCCCACCTGCCACCTGGGTCACGGGACGTTGTGACGTCATCACAACCTACCCACCGGATTGTGAGCAAGCTGCCACTGCAGGAGATGGCAGTTAAATTCAATTCAATTCAATTTATTTCCCAGAAGGTTCTGGTCGGCTGACTGGGCTAAAAGCTGTGCGTAAACATCTTGACGAGGCCCCAGCCAGCCGTTACAAGGCATAACAGCACACATTAAAAGAATATTCATATACATCGAGAAGAAAATAGTTAATACAACAATGAAACAAAAGGGTATCATGGATTCAAGTAAATGCAGTGAACATATAGTTATATTAAGAGGACACCAAAAATATCAGTTCGGCAAGTAACACTCACTGCAAGGAAATATGCATACAATCAGCTCAATAAATGACAGCAAATCTTACACACTTTATTAACACTTTAAACGAGAAGTTTGTTAAAGAAATCTAAGGAAAACTGGAGAGAAATTTTCAGCTAAGAGAAAGAACATCAGGTTACATCATTACAAAATAATGACGTAGTGTAGCTTTGGTAGATTTATTCGTGTCTTTGTATTTGTTGAGAATTGTGGGAAGATTGTATTCTAGTGTCTGCAGCCTGTAGTCTTTTCGAAAAAACGGTACTAGCCATTTGTCTGTGTTGCGTGTGTTTACTGGATGGCTATTTTCTTTTAGCAGTGTGTTACCTTCTACCATTGATCTGAAGCTGGAAGGGAAATAGTATGACAGCAGAATTCGCAATTCGTACATGTTTTGAATCCTTACAACATTGTGCGCCTGGAGAGCTTGTAGAGTATGACCTAAGTAATCAAGATTCGCAATATGACGAATGGCTTTCTTTTGGAGCAGTGAAATTTTCTCTATGTTTGTTTTAGTAGTTGTGAGCCAAACTAAGGAACAGTAATTAATGCGTGAGGCAAATAGCGCATTATATATCTGAAGTTTTATTTTACAAGGAAGAAAAGTGCGGCAGCGACAGATTGCGCCTGTCACTGACGAGAGACTAATAGTCAACTTTTGAACGTGTGAATCCCAAGTAAGGTTAAAAGAAAATGTTACCCCAAGTATGGTGTGTTCATGAACGATTTCAATTTTCTCACCAGCACAGGTAATAACACCTTCAAACCTGATAGCCTTGTTTTTTGGTCGAAATACTATCACTTGTGATTTTGTAGGATTGATTTTGAGTATATTAGCACCACACCACTTCTGAAGGGTGTCAAGCAATTGGTTACATTTGATCATTAGTTTAGTTACATCTACACCAGAGAATAGTACTGTGCAATCATCAGCATATATAATGAATTTTAAGGTCTTATCAATGTTTACAATACTGTTGATATACACATTGAATAATAAAGGGCCCAGCACGCTACCCTGCGGTACACCTCTGATGACTGGTAAAAAGGACGATTGATGGTTGGCAAGATATACGCATTGCTGCCTGTTTGCTAAGTAGGACTGTAATAAGGATAGAGGCTTACCCCTGATGCCGTAAACTGAAAGCTTATGGGTTAGAATATCATGGTCCAGAGAATCGAAAGCTTTACTGAAATCGATGAAAAGGCTGAGAGTTATTAGTTTCTTTTCAAAATTTTTCACTATGTATTCCTTAAGTTCTAATAATGCTAATTCAGTAGAGCGTCCTTTCCTGAAGCCAAACTGTGCATTAGAAATTAGGTGGAACTTTTCAAAGAATTTGTTAAAGCGGTCATATAATATCTTTTCAAATCCTTTTCCAAATGTAGGTATTATAGATATTGGGCGGTAATTTTTTGGCACGTTTTTATCCCCTCCTTTGTATATAACAGACACCCGGGACTTTTTCATCGCATTTGGAAATTCCCCGGATTCAAGAGAAAGGTTGAATATATACGTGAGTACTGGTGTTAGGTATTCCATAACATACTTGATAGGCTTAATTTAGAAGTTATCAATATCAAGGGCTTTGCTGTTTTTTAGTGACATAAATGTTCTATAAACTTCTGCTTCATCTGTTGGTGAAAGAAATATACTTTCGGCGCATGAACAACTTAAATCTTCGTTTACTTGGGAATTTTTGTGTTGTAGTGCAGTTCCAATGAAGTACTTATTGAAGAAGTCTGCAAGACCTCGACCGGTAATTATCTGGTCTTCGTGAGTTATTTGATCAGGTAATAAATCCTTCCTGTCCCTACCCAGAACATTATTGATTACTTTCCAGGCTGCGGCCGGCTGTTGTTTACCAATACTTGCAAAGAGATTTTCAAAGTAAGCAACCTTTGCCCGCCGAAGCTCAGAATTTATCTTGTTTCTGACCATTTTGAAATTTTTCAAATCATCAGGATTTCGCGTTGTTAGAAAAGTGTGAAAAAGTGTATTTTTTCTCTTTATAGTCTTTAAGTGGTCGGTTGTTACCCACGGCTTTCTTATCTTCTTTGATGGAGTAAAAGTCTTGATAGAAAAGTGTTTGGAATAGATTGTGGAAAATATCTCGAGAAATTGTACATATGCATCATTTACATTTACCTTGTCATACACAGAAGACCAGTCTTGGAAGCTAATGTCTATTTCGAAAGCCTCTAAAGCACACTGAGGCATATATTGGACGGTTATTTGTTCAGAACGTTTTTTAGGTTTTGGTAATAAGTCATAGAACATAAATATGGGACAGTGATCACTAACATCTGATGCTATAGTGCCAGCACTAAAAACAGAAGTCTCTGAGTTTGTTATAAACAAATCTAAAGCAGACGAAGTAGACACAGTAAGACGAGTCGGTGTATTGATGACACTTATGAATCCCAAAGACTGAAGTTGAATAGTGAAATCAATGACAGTTGAAGTATTATCGAGGGTATTTATATTGAAGTCACCTCCGCATGTTAGCTGAAAATTATTGCTTCGAACATATGCTAGGAGGAGGTCAAAATATTTCATAAAGGATTTCATGTTTCCCTTCGGTGGACGATACATGACCGTGATAACCTCTAGCCCAGCCTTCACAGTCAAACATTCATAATCATTGGTAATTTCACAAAATTCAGGCAGTAATTCACAATCTTTACATCTTTGGACATGGAGCGCTACACCACCACCTCGTCTATCTTTGCGATTGCTAAAGAATCTGTCATACCCATCAAGATGGAGCATGTCACAGCCATCATAGTACCAGGTCTCAGAGATCATTATTGTGGTATATTTAAAAGGAAATTGACTTAACAAATGTGTGATGTCATCTTGTTTCCCATGTACAGAACGAGCATTGATGTGCAAGACTGTTTGAAGAGAGGGTGGTTGAGGACGAATGCACCCAGGTAAGACGAAGCTGTGACAATCCATCTTGACCGATTTAACAAGCAACAATAACGCACTAAAGCGCTAAAGCTGTCTAGTACTCACTCGATTTTCACAAGGTCAGCCTCACAAGTGATCTGAACAACATCAGAAGATTCTGTTTGCTTAGCAAAAATTTTTCCATTCAGAGTCCACACCGACTTCCATTTGTGCTCATACTTCTGCTTTACAGTCATACCCAGGAGTCTCTTTAGGGCCGGGCAGAGGTGCTCATTTATATATACTGGGGCGGGATTACTGATCCCAATATCCTCATTGGTCAGTCGGGCCTTTTTTCCTTTCCTAAGTATGCTGTCGCGTTTTGAACGAGATTTGAATTGGACAATGATGTTTGGTTTGTCAGCATCTCTTGTTGGAACTCGATGGCAGGATTCAATGTCATCCTCACTGATTGACTCTGATTGCTTCTCCAACCCCTTGAACAATCTGCAGGACATTCTCATCATCCTGCTTTACTATACCTTGGATTTCAATATTCATGTTTCGAGAATACTGCTCCATGTGAACAATGCGTCTTGCAGCTGCATCATGTTTTTTTTCTAATGATATGCACTTCACCTTAAGTGCTTCATTTCTTTTTCGAGTTTAGCGTTCCTTGAGATTTCAGCCTCAAGTTTTTGTTTCAGCTCTTCCATGGAGTCATGAGCAAACTCAAGGCTCGTTGTCATGTTAAGTTGTTCAGCCTTTAATTCTCTAATTTCGTTTCGAAGATCCCTTTCAATGCACTCTCGCGAAGTTTTTATTTCCTGTTTGAAGTCTTTAATTTTCACTAACTCAGCCTTCAGCTCCTCTTTAAGCTTAGCAACTTCTTTCGCCATGCTACGTTCAAGGCCTATTGCACAAAAAAACGCCAAGAAGCTCGCAGTTTGGCAGCAGCGACGATATGGAAAAGACCAACAGATTTCAAACGGCTTTGGCACTAACCTGCAGCAAAGACGCGGAGACACGATAAGTTGCTGCACTCAGTCGGTCGTCGCTGCTGCCAAGTGGGGACCGTGGCGGCGGATGGGTCCTTTTGTAACCCAATGCGTGTGACGTCAGGCGTCAGGTGGATGCTGCAGACAGCGAAAACCGCTGACGGGAAACACCCCTTGTAGCCGGTCCAAGTCGGTGGTCAGCCAAGCACGTGTGCTGCACTCAGTCGGTCGTCGCTGCTGCGATTGGACTCGAGAGGTTGCTCGGGAAGAACAACCTGGGTCTCACAAGCCACACCGGTGGCTACGTTCGGAACAGCCACCTGCCGGGCAAGTGGCGCATCTTTTAACCGCTGCATCACTCCGCCGCGAGCCGTATGAGGACTCCCGACTACCTATGAATGTGTTAAAACGGATGCTTGGACGAGTTGGTAAGTCATTTTAACCAGAACAGCACGCACTTTGACAGGGACTACGAGGAAGACACGACACAGACGAGCGCTGACTTGCAACTGATGTTCTAACAGTTCTACAGTTATAACAACAAGAAAACAAACAACCATTCATAGATTCAAGTCATTCATTCAAAACAGAAAAGGGGGACAGGTAGATTCATTGACGCGAAAGGAAAAAAAAAAACCAATGTTGTGCCTTACATTCACCATTTCTTCCATAGACTAAAAAAGATAACAAATAGAGCACGCGTAAAAGTAATTTTTTTCGGCTCCAGATAAGCATGGGAAGATGTGCAAAATGGTTAATACTGATTTGGTTCCTAGGGAGGGCGACATGAAACATGAAAATCAATTCGTCTCCTGTGAAGAAGGTGCAGTTTATGCCATTCCCTTGTCATGTGGAAAACTTTATGTGGGTCAGACGGAGAGATGCCTCAGTGAACGCTTGAAGGAGCACAATAACAATGTGCATAGCACTGTAAAAGGGCATCTCGGCATCCACTGTAGAGATTGTGACAGCAAAACTCGCCACCCTGACTTCGCTCGCACACAAGTCTTAAGCAAGCACAGTAACCAACTAACACGTGAAATAACTGAAGCAGCGCACATCGCCTGGTCAAAAGACGCCTGCGTCAGCAGCCCCTCTTTATCGATTGGTTCCAAAGTACTGGCATTTTTAGCAGGGGGGGGGGGAATGATGATCTTAGTTACCTTCTTTGTTCAGTGCAATATGTATCAATGACTTGAATCTATGAATGGTTGTTTGTTTTCTTCTTTTTGTTGGAACTGTATATATGCCTCGTTCCAAGCAATAAACATCAGTTGCAAGTCAGCGCTCGTCTGTGTCGTGTCTCCCTCGTAGTCCCTGTCAAAGTGCGCGATGTTCTGGTTAAAATACTATGAATGTGAAGCAGAGAACGATTAACTCTGCATATATGGGCACATACGCAGAACCTGGGCGACAGGGGAGGAGTACTTGCGCCGGAGGGGTCTCTAATGCTATCACATTGTGCTCTTAAGGGTAGGTTGAGCATTATGTGATGGTGAAAGGAGTAACAGTAGCCGTGTCTGCGCAGTGGTAACGCAAAGGGGACCCCAGGCCGCTGCAGGGACTTATCAATGCCATCGCGTCACACCCTGAAGGCGGAGTTGAAGTGTCCCTTCAAGTTTTTTTTACTAGACTGTGTAGATTATGGAAGACTCCATTGTCGCAATGAAATGTCGAACCGGCTGTTTTCTCGAAACTGCAGTTAGCCATTTCACCTAAAAATCCCTGCCCTTGTTCTCGATAGGTTGCAAGTCATGTTCGTGACTACTTTTCCTTAATCCCGACACACCCCGCGCGGTTTCAGACCAGCGTAGCACAATAACCGGCTGCAGCATTACCAGCATTTGAGAAAACGCGCAGAAATGACACCAATTTTATTTGAGGAAAATTAGCCCATGCAGTTGAAGAGCTTATTCGCTTTCGTCGGCCGGCTCACTGCCGCTCTTGAGTGGAAAGCCGCCTTATTTACCTGCCGGCAGGGCGTATAATGGCTGTCACACGGAGGAGTCTTCCTGACCTGAAATGTAATGTCACTCGTCGGAGGAAGCATTACTGTCACAAATGTGGAGGAAAAAAGAATGAAAAAGAAAGGGGGGCATAGGGTAGTGCAATTTTTTTCTCGTGCAGCTACCCAACTGAAGCAGAGCGGGCCGGCTTCTTTGCATGGTGATGAACTGTTTGTTCGAAAATAAATACTGTAAGAGAGGGTTTAATTGGCTACGCTGAGATCGATGGAGCACCGTTGGAAATTGTCCGCAGTCAGCCAAGCCGGGCAGGCACTCACTCAGAGCGATGGCAATGCGGCGAGAAGAATGCTCATGTTCTTCTTTACAATACTGCTGTCTCTCTGTTTTCGACCTTCGTCGAACCGGCATGCGAAAACTTCAAGATCTGCTCCTGTTGTGCCGCAGCTTGGCTGCGGGTGGAGATGCATGCCATTCCATCACGGTATGAAAAAAAAATCACCACGAACGAAATACTATTAACAACTACAGCTAGAATTATGTCGTGCACAGTGACGACTTCAGAGCGTACTAATTAAGTAACCACAAATATTCAAAGAGAAGTGCTAAACGATACTTCCACCGAAACACACCGCTAAGCTTTGATGCGGCAAAAAAAAAAAGAACACGGAAAATAGCCCGTGAACGTTTACTTAAAATTATTCACCTGAAAACAAGAAAGGCAAAAATTTCTACGCGAAGCTAAAAAAAGAGTGTGGGAAAGATTTCAAGAATTAAAACAAGAACACTGAGAACTTGAAAACTATGGTCCTTGAAGAAGAAACTTAAGGGTGCACCTGTACAAGCTAAACTTTTAGCCTATAATGCCTGCGTCAGAGCCAAACTCGAATATGCGTCCATTGTAAGAGATCCGCATAGTAAGAAAGATATACTGTAGGTTCAGGGAAAAGCTGTACGCTACATTTTCAGTACATATAAAAGAGGTGATGCTCCTTCCTTATTGATGCAACAAAACACAACAGGCTCTCTCGAATCTCGTCGCAAATTCAGTCGGCTCACATTTTCGCACAACTGCCTGTCAGGTAGTTTGAAATTAAACTTGCCGGATTGAGCAAATCGACTTTGTACCAGAAAGAAAAGGCACACACACACACCCTAACTCTCTAGCTTCAATTCTTTAAACACTTTTTTTTCAGAACAACAAATGAGTAGAATTTCTTGCCTTCGCACACTTTCATAGCAAGCGACATTATTAAGGAATTAGAGCGTCAATTTCTGTGTTGCTAATTGTATTTCGCTCGTAATAATATTTTACCTGTATTTTCTATATGTCATATGCTTGCTATGTGTGAACTTCCATTTTGTCACAAATGCCCCTCCTGTCTGGACCGTGTCTATGTGTGGTCTGGAGTATCTGCAAATAAAAAAAATAAAAATTGATAGGAATCGGTTTTCAGAGGCGTCTGTTTTCACCTGTCGCGGAAGCACCATAAATACGCGGAAAAAAGCGAGACTGCATCGCCACTAAAGATGCATTTTTAGGGGATCCCTTACGATCGGAAATGCATTTTCCTGCGTGGAACAGACTTTGTTTTTATCAATTGATCCCTGTCCAAGCGACGATTAGGAAACTACTTTATGATGCCCTGTTGAACTCTAATTTGTGTTACTATGTACTTGTTTGGAGTAATACTACAGCTCAAAGTCTACACAAACTCATTGTAAAGCAAAAAAAAAAAGGCTGTCCGCGGGGTATCAAATGCTTTTAATTTAGAACACACGGCATCTTTGTTCAGGACTTGCACACTTACACATTATTATGTTCTTATAAGAAAGCGGTTCAAGGCATATTACATGTTTTTATCGACATTGCACAACTTGAGCACGAGCCTACAACATATACCATTCGCTGTCAACCACTTTTCCAAGTTTGTTTCTTGCACACACAGTACGGCAGACAGAGAATTGAGCCTACATTGCCAACGACATTAAATGGCTGTGATACAATGGATATTGACACCCCCATGTTAACAAAGAAGGACATAATAAGTTTACGTACACTATAAAAATGATCTGAACACTTATTTGTGCATAAGTTTTTGGGTCAGGATTTCATAATTGTGTTTTGTGCGGTATTTCTATCATACTACCAGCTTTTCTCTAAGAACAGATTTTATAGTTTTTTTTTACTATGCGCTTGATTCTACTTATACTGCTTCAGTATGCTTTAGTATGCGCTAAAGGCAATGTGCGAGAACGATTGCCGCTTTACTTATAGTCCTGCTTTCTTATAGTTACCTGTTTGATTTCTTTTGATTTCTAATATATTCATCTTTTATTATTTTGGTATATATTGCTTTATTATTGATGAATGTAGTATTTTTCTTTCCGTTGCTGAAAGGTGGCTGGAGGCCAGTCAAGCTGCAGTGTAGCAGCTTTTTCTCCGGCCAACTTTTTCGCCTTGTAAAGTTCCCAAAATATAGTTGCTTTTATTGAACAGCCTCTATAGCTTTTGCATTAGATATAGCATTAGCCTCCTCAGCCCTCGCGGTAAAGGGATATTAAAGAGAATTACCAAGTCAGGCTAGACTGATAGGAAGTCATAGCAAATACGTCATTTTCACCGAAAACAAATCTTTTATAAGCCGGAAAGCTGCGTAACAGGGAAGTAGACGTGGCGGCGCCACGCACGGATTCGTATACGGCTGCAACTGGTCACGCATTCACGCGATTTCTCGAGGAACGCTATTTCCCCGTCAGTGGGTAATTAGCGTCCAATTACGAGGAAAGCAGTGCGGTGGGCATAGCCAAGAATGTGAAGCGTCTCATACTAAAACAGCGCGAAAGATACGACGGAGAGAATGAAGGCTAGGCGCATAAACCAGCGCCGACTCTTTTGGCATCGCATTCTGTGCGCTCAGGTTACATGTGTCCTTTGCACACAGCAAGCTCAGAACCGCGATCTCTCGACGGCATTCGCGCTGTCGTGCTTGCTAGGCGGCCGATGAAGCGATTTCAGGATCAATTCAGCCGTCGAATTGAGTGATTTGTGTAGGTTGCGGGCGTTCAGAAGTTGCAGTGCTTCTGCTTTTTTTTTTCTCTTAGAGGGAGCTCACATGCAGACACGTACATGCATGCATGCACGACGTCAAAATGTGAAGCGCGATTCGAGCGCATGTTTTCTGCGCAGTGTAAAGGTAGATCTGCGGAGAAGTGCCACATGCATACACCATCACCTCTCATTTGGCTCATTAAATAAAAAGAGGCTTCACAGTGAGGGTCGTGATTCATGCAGTAAGTGAGGCGCCGGTTACGAGAGACCGGATTTTACTGCCTTTCATCCGAGTGTTCGTTCTCGACGGTGAAGCTGCAGCTTACAAATACGACATCAACTGGTGCTGACGGTACACACGCTTCCGCAAGAAAAACGCTCGATCAGCTGACGTTTGTTCCAGTTTATGCGGGCATTCCCTGCCGACAGCTGCATCCGGCAGACTACAGTTGGGCGGAATGTACACTGATTCTTTTCTGCATACAGCTCTCAGCAAGCAGTTCACAAACGTAGAAATCGCAACGACCCCAACAGAATCACTCACATGGGTCGTCTGCGGTCGAACTTAATCCGTAAGAAAGACGCGATAATCGGCAGCACAGCGCGCCAATTGATGAGCAGTGCTTGGGAAATGTTTTACTCATACGCGGTGTTGAATGAAATACTTTATAGCGCAACCGCTGCTCGCATGCTTTTGAGGATACCTCGAAACTTACGCGTACACTTCACGGCAGCACACAACGCCCCGAAGGCCACCCGCTCGCGTCGTCGTCGCCGACGTATACGTGCGTGAACGAGATCAGCAATTTGTTCTGCAGTCTGCGCCGGCCATCGGTGACTTCACGTAGTGTCTTTCGCACCCACTGAGCTTATTTCTACGGTACGCGCGCGTTTCAACCAGACGCAGCTACACGCGACGCAGCGGAGAGCATCTTCTTTCGGTTGGGATGGGCTACAGGGAAGGGCTGTAGCGTCATGCATTTTTCCCGTTTCCGGCCACGTTTCCGCACTTTGGAAGTGACACCTGCAATATTGGCCGGAGAGCTGCACTGCAAATGCGTCATGGAGATGACGTAGCTGTGCCCGTTTTTCGCAGGCGGTTTGAATATTGGATGCGTGTCGGGACTTTCATTTTCGATTATCTCAGCAATGAAGCCTCCTTTCCACGTGAAAAAAACAAAACTCGATAGCCTACCCGAGGAATAATCTACCCGTCTTGCATAGTTTGATATTTCCATTTAGTGTCCCTTTAAAAGGATAACTAGAGAAAAGAGGAGTGAAGAAAGCCAGCTGCCCCATCGGTGCTTACGCTACTGTCCTGCCCAGTCTTGACACATGCGTCTTTGTTCTGCATGACAAACGCCCGGAACCAAAAATGCCCGTAACCGAGGATGCGTCCGTTCTCCCGCTTCCCCGAAAGGAAATGTTCTCCACCGCCGCCTGCGCCCACATGGCCGCGCAGCTGATACGCTATCGCCCTCTTCCGGCGAGAAGTGTCAGCGGCGATATTTCTCTACGTCTCCGGCCGGCGGCACGTGTCGCTATCGTGACAACGGCCGGCGCTGGTTTGCACACCAGCGCGCCGCGTGGCGTTGGGGGTGATTGAAATTGCGCCCTGCGCAAAATTTATAGCCCGGCCCGTCCTTTGGTCCCGCCGAGCGTGATGAATTATCTGAGGGGACGGCAGGCAGCGCGCGCGGCGGGCGCAAAGGGTGCTCTCCTCTACCGTCTGTCAGGACTGCGCTTTTGCGGCCTGTGGGCGGAGGCGGGGATTTTGTCGCGGCGACGCTTCCTCCTCTGCATGTCGCCGCGGTGAACGAATGCGTCCGCGTGACCCGCTCTTTCCGACGCCGTCCCAGAAGGTGGCGCGAAAGCGGAGTTCGTCAGCACCGGCATCGTCTTCGTACTCTGCGTGCAACGGTAGAAGCAGCGACAGCACCGAACGCGAAACAAGGCTGTCGCCTGCAGAGCCGCATTCCAACATGAGGAACTGCAGCACTCTATTCACAGCATGCCACTGGTGCAACGCAGACTTTGCAGAATTGATTCGCATTCCTCGCAAGTCCGGAATTTCTTTTCGGTCGATTCTTAGACGTTCACGCACAGCGCTTTTCTTCACAAGAATTCAACAGTGCGCTCGACGCATGGCTTCATTTAAGATTTTTTTTTGTTTCCTTTTGGAGGGGTGGGAGGTTGTCGATACTCAGAGTGGTAAACCATGTGGTTACGAGACGAAATCTAACATAATTTTCGGAGGATGCCACATTACGTCTGGCGGGCAGTGTACCGATGCATTAGAGTGGATCCTCGCACATCTCGGCAATGGCCTTGATCCGGAGCGCTGTAGACCACGTCGCACTTCGTGGCGTTTTCAATGTTCCTGGTCTTTGGTGGAAGAATGATGGCTTGTCTTCAAACGACGCTCGATTTTCTGCCAAGGCTACTCATTTATTTAATTTTATTACTATATCGGGACTCGAGCCTGCAGACTTGCCTTTTAACCCATGCGGCAACGCCTTGGACGTGCTACTATCAAATATTGGTAGCCACACTGTATCGGCTGTTTGTGAACCTCTTCTGCCAGCTGATGGGTGGCAGGTTCCTTTTCGTAGTTTTTTTCTTCCAAGGTCCGTGCTTAAAAAATCGCGATGTCCTCGTCTCGATTATCCCAAGGGCAATTTCTTAGGACTTCGCGATTACATGCGCAGCAATGTTCACCGTATCATTGTAACAGACTGCCTGATCGGTGTAGCATTCTCGCGATAGACAGACTTCGTCAAGAAGGTGATAAATCGTTTTAATCCGCGAAAAAAAAAAACACAGAATGTCAGAATATCCTTCCTGGTATTCTGCCGTACTGAGGTTTTGTGCTCAGGAGGCTTCAATTACATAGGCTTGTAAAGAAGAATTTCAACAAAGGCGTAATAGCCGAATGCAAGGCCTGCCAAAATTAAAAGGCTGTTCAGACGCAACAAAGATGCTTATCATGGTTCTATCGAGAAGAGCCTCACGCAACAGTCGCTGAGTTTCGGTACTTTGCTAGAGCATAAATTTCGAACGCCACCTATGTTACTGATGCTTCAGACATTTGTGAGATGCTTGCGTCGTCTGTGTTCAAACTTCACAGTTAAAGGCACTAGCGCTCCTGCTTTGGAAAGCGACGGCGCGTACACTGTAATGCTGCCCAGAGTTAGTCTAAAAGATGTTACTGAATACTCACGCTATCCATAATACATACCATCTAAAACTTTCTGTGGTTCTGATAGCATCCCTCCTTTCATCGTTAGGAGTTCTTACGACGTTCTGGCACCACTTCTACTGAAGATAGGTAAGTGTTTTAGCACGTAAACATATCCTGCCGCTTGGAAAGAAGCTCTCGTAGTACCACTATTTAAAGCGAGAGCGCACTGCTCCCTGAAACTACAGACCTATCTTCCTTCTGTTTTACTTTGCAAAGGTGTTTGAGATAGCAATTCACTCACATCTGCCGTTTATATTTAATAGCCACCTAAATGACCATCAGCATAGCTTTCGAACCGGTCGTCCCGTTGAAAGTAACCTTGTCAGTTTTTTTAGCACTGTTACTCCGGCAGTCGCCTGCCGAGAGTAGGTTAATGCTGTTTATTTTAATTGCAGCAAGGCCTTTCATGTAGTAGACCACTGCATCCTTCTTGAAAAAGTGTCGAACTATGGTCTTTGTAAGTACTATTCCAGCTGGATTGCCAGCTACGTACACAAGGTCAGCTGGTTTACCAGCTACGTATACAAGGCAGACAAAGGCGCGTGTGCTGCGGTGGGTAAAAACTCGTCTTTTTAGTGTAACATCCGGGTTTCCCCAGATATCCAACTTGGGGCCTCTGCTTTCAGTTTCTTCGTCAGTGACCTGCACGAAGTTGTTGCTCACTCTCAGATGTCCATTATGCTGACGACATAAAGATATTCCGCATAATCCGCACCCTTCGAGACTGCAGGTAGTTTAATCCAAGAGGTTGTGAACTCTGTGCAGAGGCTGTGTTTGGCAAATACTTTTAACTCGAACGCTAAAAAGACTGCCATTACATCGACTACGCGCAAGACCCCCCATATCGAGTTTTCTTGCGCTCTCAACAATCAGGCCATTACGGGAATGTCTGTTGTGCGTGGCTTAGGCATCCACTTAGATGCTAAGCTGCGTTTTTCGCCTCACATGCTGGAGGTTAAGAGCAGAAGTCTGTGTGTGCTTGGCATGGTGACCGGCTTATGTCGGGTTCTACGCAGCATACTGCATTCCATGTTGCCCTGCGCCGGAGCCTTGTCCTGTCGAGACTTGAGTACGCTTCCGTTGTATGGAATTCGATCTGCCATACCACTTCACAAAAATAGAAAAATGTGCTTAAAATGTTTGTGAAATGCTATGAGTCGTGTGGTGTGCTTATCTGCTCCCCGAGACGATTACAAGGCTGGCCTGCTCGCCCTGGGATTAACCGACTTGGAGACGAGATGGCAGTCGAGAGACCTTTTATTCCTCTTCTAGTGTTTACATGCACACATTGAGTGCATGCGCCCAGCATGTTTGATCAAACTTTGGGTGCCTGGACAGTCCGTGCGACAAAGGTGCTTTTGACGAGTCGCCGTTCTAAATAAGCCCCATTCTAAGAATGATGTGTACACACCCCGTCAAAATTATTCAGCCCAAGGGGTTTGTTTGTGAGACCTGCAGCAGACCTCATTATACATCCTAAGGGACTGTAATCTCTCTAATGAGGAATAGCTTTGCGTCCTCAATCCTCCCAGGGTTTGGACTGCTTGATGTGCTCGGGAGTCACGGTAAACAGCTTAGAAGTAAACCCCTTGGGCTGTATACATTTTACGGGGGCTGTACGTATAACGCCATATATTTCATCCGGATTTGAAACCTTTCAGGCAAAACCTGATGCGCGCAGTGGGACAATATAGATCAATGGGCTGTCTGGAAAATATGCCGATAGTTGAACATCTGTATGTTACCGGATTGGTAGTGGGGGAAGTTTTCTACTAGTTTTCATAATGAAGGAACTGCGCCAGTTGAGCTTAACGAAAAATATTGGTGATGAATCTGTTAGTACAAGTAGGATATCGTGCAAGAAATTAGTTCAGTATCTCATCGGTTGCACAGCTACTTTTAATGTCCAAACCTGATATCAAATTCAGAAAACCTTAATTGGAAACATGAACATTGCCACTTGAAGAGTGTGAATTGCAAGTGAAGGAAGGAGTTTCTAGATTGTCGGTAATAAACACTGGCTGAAAATACTATGTAATGCAGATGCAATAGACGAGTCCCGGTTGGGTACCTCGTTAATCGGGAAGGTATGCGAAGTCGTGCTGCCAGGCAGTACCAAATGCCAAAACTTCGGGGGATTGCTCAAGCTCATACTATAATACAGATATTTTGCTGTTTTTATTTTAGTCCGAAGTGATTATTAGCTTACTTGAATAATTTACCTTTTCCGGGATCACCACAACGTTTTGACCGGCGTAACCTGCAATATTCCAACCTGCAACCTGCAATAGTTAAAATATTTTTCTTGTAATTCAGGAAAGACGGACATTTTTCTGTGTAGCTTTGTGGCGAATGAAATGCTGTATAAAAGGTTCACCAATATTTTCAAAGATACTAACAAATGTATTCACACCGCCGGTGGCATTTAGCTGCTGAAACGTTTCAAATGTATCGCTCAAAGTATCGGTTATGATTGATTGATTGATTGAAAACATCTTTATTTACTGAATATTCGTAGAACATGTGCGTGGGCCGCCTAGTGCGGTAGTCCACTGGTTATTGATTGATTGATTGATTGATTCAATTTTATTTCTCAACATTCATACAAGGCATGCTTGTGAAAACATCTGGATCCCTAGCTAAAAGCTTGTTGGGATCCATGCAATTCAGTATCAAAGAAAATTGCAGGCATAACTAAAATTAATTACATACATATAAAGCTCATGAAATTAGAAATACATAAATTGGCACATAGAGCAACAATATTCAGAGCACCAAGCCTCTTTTACAAACGCATACAAACACACAAAAATACACGAAAATACATGCTGCGCTGGCCCTCCCCACCAGCCAGTGCTGACGGTCAGGATAATCGATGAGCAGAATAGCCTCCCCCTGATCCTCTGAGGGTATGGAATGGGGTCAACTATGGGATTATGTTGGCATGCCCACACCATGTGGTAGAGCTTAGCTACCTCTCCACAGTTTGGGCACTGCGGAGAGTATAGTGTAGGGTACCACCGGTGTAACTTAGCTGGCGTTGGGTATGTGTTGGTTTGTAGTCTCCTAAGGGTGTTCTCTTCTATCAGTTGTGGCTTCACCATCTGAGAGTGTGAAACCAGGAAATGTAGAGTACACATAACTGAGTCTGGGGATAGATGATAAAGTTGAGAAAGACATTGCTCTCTACTTCGAGTGAAAGCGCTACGCTTGTTACAATCAATCAATCAATCAATCAATCAATCAATCAATCAATCAATCAATCAATCAATCAATCAATCAATCAATCAATCAATTAATTAATTAATCGAACAAACAAACAATCAATCAATCAACCATTCAATCAATCAGTCGGTGAAGTTGGTTGTACGAAAGTTAGCACAAGCAAATATAAATTGCAGAAGGATGTCCGCGGCTGCGGAAGGCCCTCTTATAAGTAGCAACAACATGTAAGAAATTGAAGCTGCAGCAGTGATTGAGGTGCAGCAGTTAGTGCACGCAATTTATCGTGAAAAGAATAAAGAAGAACTGATTCACAAACACGAGTTGAAATTGTCAGACATAGCTAATATCAAGTCACATTCGGCTGTAATGAAAACTGAACACCAAACCAAAAAACACAAAAAAACGAACTGACTTGAAAACCGCCGATTTTAAGTTACTGGAGAGCTTGGCGTGTACTTGATCTTAGTTTTACCAGAAGACCACGCTAGGTTTTAATCTGGCCCAGGCATCGTATCGTCGACGTCAATGAGGAGAACTCCTTCAAAGGAAACCCTCTTAAACAGTAAATGGACTCCTACCTTCGTGCGGATAGAGCCTATGCTTGGTGCTTTATGCAGCTTGAACAAAGGCTTCAGAGAGCAGTGATACATTAAGCAAGAATAGAACTGTAGCAGTTGTGCTGACGGCCTCCTTCAGAAGTATTAAGAAGCTTATTAAGCTACTAAGAAGCTTATTAAGCTTATTTAGTAGAGAAGAGTAATTTTTTAAACACTCAATCGCTAGAGATTTGAGACAAGTACACATCTGCAGGGAGCTAGCAAAGAACCCTCAACGGCGCCGCGTACAGAGTCGATCACACTTGTCTAGAGTGCTCTAGAGGTGCCATCCGGGAAAATAAAGCGGAATTCTAAAGCAGGTAATGTCTTTCACTGATAATGGTTGGGCTGGAGAGAAGCAAAATAGACACGTGAACCGCACAGGCACCAGCGCCTTACCGCTAGCAAAGCAGGTGCGAAAAGATTTCACTTCATTTGCTCTGCAGCACACCGCCCGAGCGCTCTAGACAAGTGTGATCGACTCTGTACTGCGCATGAGCGCTTAGACATGCCGAAGCCGTTCTCCTGGCAGTCGCAAACAGCGTGCACGAGGGCGCACTTGGCCCGGCAAGTAATGATAATAATAGTAGTTATTCAGTGTAGACAGCAAAAAACTATGAACGCGCCAAAGCCACAAGAGGGCTTGTCGGGCGACGACCGGCAGAAGGAACGGCAGGTTTGTGCACAACATCTATGTAATGAGAGAGTGCATAGAAAAACCACTATACAAACGAAGAAGCAGATAAATCAAACTCTTGGACATCGTACAAATAAAAAAACAATCTTTTAGAAATTTTCTGTAGATATCACAACAAATCGCAGCGCTCTGCGAGTACAGCCAGAAAATACTTAATCTGGAAATTGACTAAATATGGGCGGAATGTGACAGCATCTCGTAGCTCTTCCAAAGTTTGTGCGCACCCTAGAGACAAAGTAACGTGGCGTATGCGCCTCAGAGAAATGGCTTTACATTTACGACTGTGCATTCGCTACTCTATAAATATTTCAGTACAACAGTTTCTTTAAATAAAGTGTCAAACGCAGGAAATGAACCTTCGCTTAAATAAGGTGTCAAACGAGGCAATGGAATATAAAAGAACATGGGAATAATAATAATAATAATAATTGGTTTTGGGGCGAAAGGAAATGGCGCAGTATCTGTCTCATATATCGTTGGACAGCTGAACCGCGCTGTAAGGGAAGGGTAAAGGAGGGAGTGAAAGGAGACAGGAAGAGAGAGGTGCCGTAGTGGAGGGCTCCGGAATAATTTCGACCACCTGGGGATCTTTAACGTGCACTGACATCGCACAGCACACGGGCGCCTTAGCGTTTTTCCTCCATAAAAACGCAGCCGCCGCGGTCGGGTTCGAACCCGGGAACTCTGGATCAGTATTCGAGCGCCCTAACCACTGAGCCACCGCGGCGGGGTTGGGAATAAAGTTATGTTCCAGTTTCTGTTGAAGTTATGCACCATTTTTATGGGTTCTAAACTTATGTTCCAGTTTCTGTTGAAGTTATGCACCATTTTTCACATATCTCCAGAAGTGAAAAGGTAAATTAATCAATAAAAATGGCTGTAGCATAGTTCGGCTAATCCCGGTTATGCAAGCGAAAGCCTTGTTATGCGTAGTTATGCTGTGTTGCTAACCCATGCTAGACTCAACCTCTTCGTCCGTCGCCGAAGTGGTGGCGGAGGCTGAAGCAGCACCGGCTGCCTCCAAAGCTCTTCGCAGCTGCCTTCCGGCATCCTTCAACCGCCGTTGAGCCAGTCGACGCTCCCGTTCTTCGTCGGTCTCTGCCGCTAGATTGGCACGTTTCACTTCCCTACCTCTAGCTAAGTACTTCGCGTGATTGGCAACGTCTGCCGGATGATCAGACTCAGCCCGTCGTCTGCGAAACTGTCCCGGCCGACTCGCTTCATCCATGGCGAGAAACTACGGGGTGGCAGTGTGTGTGCACGCGAGAGCGGCGCCGTCTGCAGCTGCAGCGAGTCACGGGGTACGTCACGTGGCTGACACACCTCCACTCCTCCGCTTGAAGGCCAAATGCCCATGGCGATGACCTTGGCTTGTCGAGGATAGTAAAGCTTTCACTTTAATAAATGAACCTATATAATTAGGAAACGAACAGTGCTCCGTGGTGCACTGGGTGACTTCCAGGAATAACTTGTTTAAAGCGATTCTCGCGTAGTAAGCCAGCCTATTTTTAAACCTTAATTCATAAAGGAGCAATATGCTGCTGACAGCCGTTTCCTGGTGTTTTTTTGCGGCATTTTTGGTTCAGCACTCCTGCACAAAGGTGCTATATATGGAGGTTGATTCCATTAGCCATATTCACACTTGCGGCTTGTACTCCGTTCATGATAGTCCCCAGTTCATTGAGTTTGCTTCTATAGACCGTGCAGCGTGGCTCGTTTTGAACCACCGGAGTTGCTAATCTCTCTAGGGACTCTCATCCTCACCGCTTTGGAGCTCAGCAGTGCCAGGAACGTCGCCAAAGCTCTGTCGCACGGCTCAATTGCAAACCGAGTGGCCCAGAAACCTTTGAAAAAGACTATACGTTCCAAACGTAAAGGGGACAAAACTTTGTCTTCAGTGGCGGATTCCTCGGTGCGCCACCCTCACCCGTCGTTCCATTGCATACTGCGTACTGCATAATATAGGTGATGTCATCTAGGGCAGGAGAGGGGGATGCGCCCTCACCTTTATTCAAGCTCGCAGGAAAAGTAAGCAATGCTGAGGCTTTTTTTTAGCGCTCTCGCGCCATTTTTTCATGTGGTCATTGTCTTTCTCTTGTCTGAGTTCATTATTTTCGGTAAACTAGGTGGCCCGGCCAACCTTTCTCTCATTCATTATCGCCGAACGCGCTGCTAACACGAACCGGACCTTAGGTCTCTTGCTAAGGAGTGCTCGTTAATCAAGGCAGCTCATTTGCTCTCGTTTCAGCCCTGAAAAACTGGGACACCATGTTTACATCCTGTG